>NW_021703773.1:8548681-8693897 GCF_005190385.1 Monodon monoceros | reverse complement strand
TGCATATGGGATCCTCCCGGACCGGGGCACGAACCCGTGTCCCTTGCGTTGGCAGGCGGACTCTCAACCACTGCGCCACCAGGGAAGCCCAATACCACTATATTTTTACAAAAAGAGAAAGTATGAAAATAGAATTCTGAACTTTATTCCAAGCCTAGAGAGTTTCATTGATTCCCTGTAGGTTCTGAATAGATCCTTATGTGATCCTTCTTTCCAAGGCCACAGAACCAAGTTCAGTTTCTTAACTATAATATGAACTCAATAAATATCAATGTAAATATTTGTCCCTTTTGCAATCTGTTAGAATGACTATAAGACTCAGTACTTGGAGGAGAAGAGTGAGAATTGCCACTTGGAAAAACAAAAAGGCTGTGACATGAGTAGTTTTTTTGTTTGTTTGTTTTTTCTTTGTTTTTTTCTTTTTAGTTTGAGTAGTGTTAAATATTTCTTGTAATCCCCAAGACCCATTGAACATGAAGACTTTTCATCTATGGTTGCCAAATGGTGGGAAAGATACAGTAAACACTAGAGAAGTTTTCATATCTTTATCAGTTCTAAAACATTATACAAATGAATTATAACATCAAAGTTGATTAATTCAGTATGAAGCTCAAATTGAGGAAAGGGATATATTATTCAGTGAAACTATTTATTTTTAGCTCATTGTGCATTCATATGCGGCTCCTAGAAATAATACAGAGAGACATCATGTACCCTTTAAGAAGTTTCCCCAATGTTAACATCTTACAAGACAATGGTACAGTAACATAATCAGGCTGTTGATATTGATACAGTCAAGATTCAGAATATTTTCATCACCACAAGTATCCCTCTTGTTGCTTTTTAAAGCCACACACACTCCCACACCCTCGAACCCTCACCACCCCTGCAACCATCTTCTTAATCCAGGGCAACCATTTCTACAATCATGTATTTTGGGGAATGTCATATAATGGAGTCCTACAGTATGTAAACCATTGGGACTGTGTTGTTCACTTATATAATTCTCTGGAGTTTCATCCAGGTTGTGTGTATCAATAGTTTGTTCCTTTGTTACTGAGTAGTATTCTATGATATGAGTGTGAGACAGTCTGTTTAACCATTCTCCCTTTAAAGGACATCTAGGTTTGGGGGATTACAGCTACTATGAACATTCATGTACAGGCTTTTGTGTGAACATTATTTTTTATCCAGGAAAACTACCCAGGAGGGCAATTGCTGGATCATATTATAGCTGCATATTTAGTTTTTTAAGAAACCTCCAAACTGTTTTTCAAACTGGGTCTATCATATTACATTCCCATTAGCAATGTATGAGTGATCCAGTTTCTCCAAATTATTACCATTTTTTATTTTAGCTATTTTGATATATGTGTAGTGGATATCTCATTACCATTTTAATTTGCATTTCCCTCATGGCTAATGATAATGAGCATCTTTTCATGTGTTTATTTGACATGAATATCTGTATATCTTCTTTAGTGAAGTGTTTATCTTTTCATCATAGTTTAATTGGATTGTTTGTTTTTTACTGTTGAGTTCTGACAACTCTTTACATATTATAGAAGCTAGTCTTTGTTGGATATATAGCTTGCAAATATTTTCTTCCAGAATGTACTTTGTCTTTTCATCCTTTTAACAAGGTCTTTTGCAGAGCAAAAGTTTTTAATTTTTTAATTTGTATGATGTCAAACTTATCAATTTTTCCTTTTATGAATCATGCTATTGGTTTCAAGTCTAAGACTCTGCCTGTCACAGATTCCAAAGATTTTCTCCTATGTTTTTTTCCCCTAAAAGTTTTATAGTATAACATCTTACATTTGAGTTCATGATTGGTTGCATATTAATCTTGAGCATAAGATATGAGACTTAGATTGAGGTTAATATTTTTGCTTATGGATGTCCAATTGCTCCAACACCATTTTTTGAAAAGTTATCTTCTCTCCTTTGAATTTCTTTGTATCCTTTTTGAAAATCAGTTGGGTATGTTTGTGTGGGTCTATTTCTATGTTCTCTATTTTGTTTCATTTATCTATATGTCTATGTCTTGACCAATAACTCACAGTCTTAATTACTGTAGCTATATAATAAGCCTTGAAATTGGATAGTCTGATTCCTCCAACTTTATTCTTCTTCAAGATTGTTTTAGCTATTCTATTTCCTTTGCCTTTTCATATGAATTTTAGAATAGTCTTCTCTATATTTACAAAATACCTTTCTGGGATTTTGACAGGAATTTTGTTCACAGGAGTTCACCACTGTGTTACTTATTCTTCAGATCCCAAGTCCCCTAGTCAATCTTTTTTCTTTTCTCTACCTTTCAGAATCTTCTCTATTTGTTGTACATATAATCAAGAATTTTAGTTGTAATTCTACTCCATCTTCTTGAAAGTGGACGTTAGATATGTTTTCAAGGGTTGTAACCACTTTAATTGCTGATGCAAGTAACTAAGAAATGTCAAACTCAATTTTAGCACCATGACTTGGCTATTAAAATTCCCATTATCCTCTACGTTTTAAAAAATATCTGATTTGTGTGGGTTGAAGTAAGAGACAATGTTGCCTCTTGCCTTAAAAAAGTAAGTAAGTTGATTGTTTCATTGCATTAAGGATTATTATGTATGAAATTACTGTAAGGATAATCAAAGCCTTGATTCACTGAACCATAACTAGTAACCAGTCCTGGGGACCACTGTTTGTCAACAAGAGCAATTATAAAAGGTGTTTGGTCTGAAAGCATCTGTTAGAAGTTAGAGATTGGCTTAGAGAGTCATAACTGATAGCTAAACTCTTGTGGCGGAGCATGATCTGTTAATGCAAGCAGAATTAGGCACTGGAGGACTTGGGAAGCTAGCTGATGGTGACAGAATGGGAACAGTACTAATTCAAGAATGTGAAGAACTGGTCTAGAGTCCCAGCTTGGCCTCTAGTCAACTATGGAAGCTTGCTCAAGTAAGTTACACTTCCTAAACCACAGCTATTGTGGTTGTTTAGATGTGAATGAGCTTATTCACTATTCGAATGAAAACTGGTGTGTATTACTATTGTGAGGATGTTGATGTATCCTGACACATATAATAATTATTACTTTGGAGATTTTCATTTGTTTGATTTTGAAATGCTACAAGTCATAGTTTTGCAGATTAAACATTTAAGGTGAACTAAGTAAGTTTCTATAGAACATTGGTTCTCAACTTTGCTGCACATCAGAATTACCTGGGGAGCTTTTTAAAAGCTTCAGTGCCTTGGCCCATCTCCCAGAGATTTTGATTGAACTGATCTGGGGTGAGACCTGATCATTAGTACTTTTTAAAAAGCTCCCCAGGTGATTTGAAAGTGTCCAGGGTTGAGACTCACCAATCTGGATAGACATCTCCAGTCCTGACTCAAGATGTCACTCAGCCTGAGTAATTCAAAATTACCGTTGGTCTCGTAATTTTCAAAACAGGGTTGGAGAAGAGGGCTAGTTTGTCTTCTAACTCCTTCATCCCTCTCCCTGTCCCCCAAGATGAGGCCTTAACATGTATATTTTGAAAATGTTCGCTAGTGATTCTGATATCCGTCTTGTAGTTTCACACTCCCCATCGCACCTCCATTTTCCTCATATCTTTTTTCCCTTCCACCTGGGAGCTGACCTGGTGCAACTGTACCTTCAAAGTTTAGATACTTTCTGCAACTTTAATACCAGCTTCGTCTTGAACACCTTCTATGACAGTAAACACACTAACTCCTTGGCATCTCATTTTGGTTTTGGAGAGTCTTCAATATGGTAAGATGTAAAGGTGACAAGGGCACAGATTTCAGCTCAATACAAAGAGGATCATGTGTGGTAATTTAAAAACAAATCCCAGCTTTAGTTATAATGTCTTTTGAAAATAGCTAACTTTTTAAAATACTTACTATATTTCATTTACTAAGCCTTCTACCTCAAAACAACCCTGTGAAGATGTTATGATCATCTCCTCTTGTTAAATAAAAGGCTAGTTTCCTAATTTTGATAAGTGAGAAAGATGAAGCACATGGAAGAGAGTAAGTTGACAGAGTCAGTCAGTAAATTGTCAAGTGGAATCTGAGCTATAGAAGAGCTCCCACAGCTGGATTCTGACATGAGATTTCCATCTATGGCCAGGTTCATTTGTTTTTATTTGTGTTTTTTAATACGAAGTAGTGTTTTTTCAGTAATACAAGTAATACGTCCAAAATAGATATTCAAGACTGGATCATGTCTATGAAGAAAGGTTGATGGGGATGAAGGGATATTGCTGTAGCCAACATTCAAGAACGCATGGGTGAAGGGAAGGAATCTGAGGAATCAATCGGGGGGTAGTTTTCTGGAAGACAACATCAGTGAGAGCAAGGTGACTAACCCTCCTGCCTCTTTCCCTCATTGCTGTTTCCAACGAAGTATGAACTCTGGTCCCTCCTTGCATTTAAAGGCAACACCTGTCACTCCCCAGAGGAGCTCCCTGTACTGGTTGGTTCACTAATTCCCTGCTGACTGGGCTTGTCTGGTAAGGGGACACATTAAATATCTAAATCTTGTCCTTCCTCAGATGCACAGCAGCAAAATGATTTTCCATGGAATTCAACATTAAGCTTAGGCACTTTGTACAGCTGTGCATATAAATGGCTTTTCACATAATCTCTAGAGGCCAGGGTCAATGTTCCTCGTACATTTTAATACTGTAGATGACATAGCGACATCCTTCCAATTTATGTTCCCTCATAACTGAAAGGGGCTTAATAAAAGTGAGGAAAAGGCAGTATGTACACAGCAACATGGATTTCTGCTGACAGTTGAGCGGAAGTTAATTGTAATTTTAATGTAATTTGTTCCATGGGTGATGTTGAGTCCTGGAACATAACTAAATCCATTTTAAAAGAAATAGTTGTGTGTTTATGTGTGTGTGTCTGTGTTATAATATTAGAATGACCCAATTATACAGCTCTCATGAAGACACCAAATATAACTTCCCTAGATGAACACTTTAATTATTTTTCCCAAATTATATATTTGTTTAAATAAATGGAAGCCTGGCCTTTATTATCAACACAGAATTGTACCCAGTCAGATTTTGGAGTGACACGGGTGTTATGTTGCTTGAAATAAACACACACAGTATTTATTAAAGTACGAGTATAACACAGTCCTAATTGCTCAGTTAAGCTTATCTGCATGAACTGTAGTTAATATTTATTCTCGGTGAAGTAGTTTTTTATTAAGTTATTTTTTCATTTAGTAGAGCAAGAATATGCTAATAGTTTTGTTGCTAATTCAAACATTTCCTGCTGTGAGTAAAAACAAGTGTAAAACTGAAGAATGATGGTGTTCTCTGGCTCTGAAATTTGTTAATTGCAGAGCTATTCAATTATAGGTAATATCCTTTTATTGCTAATAAGATTACCGTGTGTCAACACAACTGCAGTTCTGAAATGGAATTTGTCCAATTTGCCTTGTATGGAATTTAAAACTGTTTTGTGTAAAAGGCTTTAGAAAATTAGCACTGAAATATGAATGACAAGAAGAAGAAATCAGTAAAATACCAAATCTAACGTTTTTTCACCATCCAGATGCTTTTCTTTGGGGACAGTTTCAAAATGGATTTTGCCTGCAAAAAAAAAGAAAAAGAAAAAAAGGAAGAAAAGATAAACCAACAACAAAACAGGCAAATGATTGAATCTATTGCCAACTAGGTTAAAAATGTCTTTAACTTGTTTACAATCTATTTTTTATGAAATTTGGTATCATTCAAACTCCCCTCCCCCAGCCCGTGTCTAGTATCATGTTAGGTACAGAATAAGCAAAGAATGAAGTTTATGGTTTCGATCAGGAAATCAAGAAAGCAACATAATCAACTAGTTGGGAGAGGAAGCGGCATGTAAAATAAATATTCTGGGATATATTAAATGTATTAATCAAGGTTCTCCAGAGGAATAGAACTAATAATAATACATATGTGTGTGTATGTATCTCTATAAACATACAATTTGTATACATTATAATATATATTTATTATATGAAATATATATCATAATGAGATTTATTGTAAGGAATTGGCTCATGTTATTTTGGAGGCTGAGAAGTCCCATGATTTACTGTCTGCTAGATGGAGATGCAGGAAATCCCATGGTATAAATTCTAGTCTGAGTCCCAAGGTGTGAGAGGCAGGAGAACTGATGGTGTAAATCCCAGTCCAAGGGCAGAAAACCAATCTCTCAATTTATGCATCAGGCAGAGAGAGAGAATGCTCCCTTCTGCTGCCTTTCCTTCTATTCAGGTCCCCAGTGGATTGGATGATGCCTCCCCACAGCAGGGAGGGCAATCTACTTTATTCAGTCTACTGATTCAAATACTAACCCCGTCCAGAAACAGCCTCACAGACACACCAGAAATAATGTTTACTCTGGGAACCGTGGGACCCAGTCAAGTTGACACATAAAATGAACCATCTCACTGGGTCTTACCTCAGACCAGTTAAATCAGACTCTTAGAATGTAGAACACGAGAATGTGCATGTTGTATTTGATCCCCAATGTGCTTTGTATACACATGGAGTCTGAGAACCAGTGGCCTGAAGGGATCATTCTGGTATCTCATGAATGGTTTTTGTGAATATCTGGTGTCCTTCAACCTTGGCCTTTGACTGCAAAGACTATAGAGTGACTTTCCATCTTTTCCTAAGGAGAAGACTGTATTTGTCCACTTACTTTCAAACACAGCTGGAACAGAGGCTTCAGGATGATTATGATCTTTAAATAAAATGATAGCAATCATGCCAGAAAATGTAGATATTCAGGCTTCTCTGTACCTAGTAGAACCCTTCAAGAGTATGAATGACAGATTGCTTGGGAAGTCTGATCTTTCCTTCTAAAATGTTTCCAAAAATGTAACCTATGGACCATGTGTATCAGAATAATTTAGGATTCCAGACCCATTCAATCAAAATCACAGAGAATGTATCCAGAAATCTGTATGTCTTAACATGCTGCATCACAGCTCCCATCCTCTCCCCACTGACATTTGATGAGCTTGGGAAAGAACTTCCTTCTCCTTTCCCTGGATTTAGGGTGAGTAACCGTTTTTGTTTGCCTGGAACTTTCCCAGCTTTAACACTATAATTCCCATGTCTTGGGAAACTCCCCAGTCCTGAGCAGATTAGACGAGTTGGTCTCCCTAACTAAGATGTAATTTCAAATTTTTTTCTACCATGTATCAGCCGTAGGGCTTTGAACATGGCAGTAAACCATTTTGAGATACAATTTCCTTATCTGTAAAATGGCTACAATATTCATTTCACAGAGACATTGTGTGGATTAAATGAAATTAAATGTGATTACACATACAAATCACCTACAAGCAGACGTTCTTTCTGTAAATGTTATTTCCTTTCTCTGTTGTTGGCAAAATCATATTCTCAGTCCCAAGGGGAGTATTCTGTTCTACACAACAAGAAGGTGGGTGCTATTTAACTTGTTTCACCTGCCAAAAAGAGAGCTACTTCTTTGTCAGTAAATAACAGGTTATCGTGAGCTATTTCCAGGTAGATTTGGGTGTTTTTTTTCAATTTGCTAATATGCCAATTGAAAGTCATGTTTCACTTCATTGCCATGTAAAATTAATTAACTACAGAATTCTGGATATAAACAAAAAAAGAAAAAGGAGTTCAAAATATGGGGCTGCTAGTCTTAGAATTTAGATAAGACATATGGAATCATATAAATCAAAGCAGGTGCCCCTTCTACAATTTGAAGTGATGTTGTGTACAAAGCCTTACGGTTAGGTTATGTTCCTACTACTAACTATAACACACTATGAAGATTTAGACAGTTCTCAATTTTTCTAGACCTTCGATTCCACATTTATAAAAGAATGAGGGTGGAATAGTATATCAAATTGATATCTAAAATTCCTTCGAGCTTTATGATTCTGTTCTAGATAAATTATTATTTTGCTTCTATTTGAATTCTCTTAGCAAAAGGGAGCTGGTTACTTTAAGACAGTTAAATGCCAATTAATTTTATATTGCTCTCCTTTATTTTGAAACAAAATCTTCTTTCTATAACTTATTCCCACTAGTCTTAAATCTGCCCTTAGAAAAACTCAAAATAACTCTTATTTTCTTCCTCATGGGTTGGTTCTTCAACTATTTGAAATGAATGACCACATTAACCCTTGGCAAATTTTGTTTATACTTTTGCTGGAAGTGGACATGACTTGGCCGTGTTTAACCATGGTAGATTTGATTGAAGCCCTGAGGGTTTCTCAGGCCAGGTGATACTGTCCTGACCAATTTATGACTGAATGGCTAAAATCTAGACTGGCGATTTGGAGAGGCATGTATTAGCATCGAGTTTGGACAATCAGATCAAAGGGATGACCCTTTCTAAGTCAGTTAGCTTAAAATAAGAGGGTCAGAAATCTAAGATAAAAGTAGATTGAGGGAAGGTTAAGTGGGTAGGAGCGCAGGCATAGGGAAACTCCTTACTAGAATGGATCGATTTGGCTGGGGAGTCTCTGGGTGGAGACTGAGAAACAGAGGTGTTTAATCAATAATAATATCCCACTTTGGAGTTGAAAGGACAGAACGCTTAAATCTAGATTAGAAAAACTATTCATTCCTTCAGTCATTAATTCACCGAATAATTGTTGAGTACCCACTCTGTGTCAGGCACTGTTTAGGCACTGGATCTACCGGCGAGCCAAGATAAGCCTCACTTTTTTCCAATAGAGCATAATGTACCAAACCTACCACCTGCCAAGCATCTCCTGCTAGCACATTAATGATCTTATTGAGCCTTCCTGTGATTAAATTGAGGGAGAGGTTGTAATATATAGCATGTTAAAATGTACAGATCTCTGGATCCATTCTCAGTGATTTTTATTAAGTGGGTCTGACATGAGACTTGGGGACATGCACTTTTAATAACCTTCCTAGATTATTCTGAAACACAAGACCCATAGTATTTTTAGAAAGATAATTTTAGAAGGAAAGATCAGATTTCCCAAGCAATCTGTCCTTTACTCTCTTAAAGGGTCCTATTACATCCAGAAGAGCCTGGATACCTGCACCTTTTGAAGTTGTAATTTCTTTTTATTGGATACATGGCTTGTTCAATGCCCTGACAATCTTTTTATCGTTCGTCATGTTCACGACCACTTCCTACTTTCCACCAGATCTTAGGGATCTGAGGACAGACTTTCACTCACCAACGTTACTTTTAAGGATGGACCCAGAATTAGCCATGTAGCCATATTCTACTACTAGTGGGTATTAGAATTTTTCTGAACAGTAAATTTTTTTTGATGCAAAGAGTGCATTTTTATCTTTAGTGAAGTAATGTTTTCCTCTTAGTTATCTTTCTACATATCTTTCACATATTTCTCAAATGAAATTGTATCATACAATCACCTCTGTGCATTGGCGAATCAGCCCCTTTACTCAGGGGGAAAGCCAAATTCTCAATCTGTAGTATTCCATGTTTTGCTGAGTTGACCTTCCCCCAAGAAGCTGCTTCAAAGTCTTCAATCTCTTTTCTGATTTCCAGAATTAATCCACTGTACCTACATCTTGGATGTCCACAGAAATCCAGGTTTCAGTATGGTATACCATAATACAAATGATTATCCCTTTGCAATTGTTTACCTTCACTGATCTGATCCTAACACCTAATGTTCCCACCTGTTCAAATCCTTCAGCATCCTTTGGGACCAAAGGCACAAGCATGCTCCATTCTATTCTCAACCCTTTCTTTGAACGGTCCTTTTATCCTCTCACTTAACTGGAACATGGCTGTGCTGAAGGTACTGAATCTCTGTAACCCCTTGAATGCAGACTTTTTCTTCTACACTCCACATAACTCAAGTGTCCTTCCTATTACCTATTGCTACTTGAAAACCATTTCTTCTCCTTCCTCCTTAAAAACACTAGCCTTGGGCTTCCCTGGTGGCGCAGTGGTTGAGAGTCCGCTGCCGATGCAGGGGACACGGGTTTGTGTCCCGGTCCGGGAAGATCCCACATGCCGCGGAGTGGCTGGGCCCGTGAGCCATGGCTGCTGAGCCTGCACGTCCGGAGCCTGTGCTCCGCAACGGGAGAGGCCACAACAGTGAGAGGCCCGCATACCGCAAAAAAAAACCAAAAAACAAAAAAAAAACCACTAGCCTTTTTCAGTTTCAACTCATCAGATTTTTTTAGCTCTCACTTCTGATACTGTCACCCACTGATATCTTATTTACTCTCCCCATTCATAGGGCATCTAGCTGTTGCTAGATAATCTCCTGGGTTTCCTCTTACTTCACTATCTGTACTTTTCAGTCTTCTTTCACAGGTCCACGTTATCTATGAAATCTCTGATAGAATTGCCCTTAGACTCTGGGCTCAGCCTTCAGCTTTCTGATGCTCTTTATCTATAATCTTTCACTATGTGAGGGCATTTAATCCCATTGTTTCAGATATATTTGTATTCTGCTACCCTTTTAAAATATCTTAATCCAAACATCTCTCCAGTGCCCAAGTCTGATATAACCAACTAATATAGTCAAATAATTACTACTAGGATGTTCTATAGGCATCGCAAATTGGCCAAAGCAGGACTATCAATTATAGTCCTTCACCCCTGTCCACACTATCCCATCACCTCAAGAAATGATTCTACCATTGCAACCTAGATGCTCAGGCTATAAATCTAGGTGTTAATAATTCTTGATTCTTCTCTTTTTTTCATATTCTAGATCCAATCTATGAGTTAAGTCCTGCCAGATCTCCTGTCAAAATATAACTAAAATTTAACCACCTCTCATTTCTAACTGCAAGATTGTAGTCCCAGGAACCATCATCCTTATGGAAATCTAGCAGGAACCTTCTTACATATCTTCCTGCTTCCACTTTCCTCTCCCTATAGATCCCTCTCCACAAAACAGCCACAGTGATATTTTCAAAAGTAACTCAATGCATGTTCTTATTCAATGTAAAACCTTGCATCGTTATTTATTAGAGAAGTGCAAATCAAAACTAAAATGAGATATCACCTCACACCAGTCAAAATGGCTATCATCAAAAAATCCACAAACAATAAATGCTAGAGAGGGTGTGGAGAGAAGGGAACCCTCCTGCACTGTTAGTGTGAATATAAATTGGTGAAGCCACTATGGAAAACTGTGTGGAGGTTCCTCGAAAAACTAAAAATAGAGCTACCATATGACCCTGCAATCCCATTCCTGGGCATACATCTGGAGAAAAACATGGTCCGAAAGGAGACATGCACCCCAGTGTTCACTGTAGCACTGTTTACAATAGCCAGGACATGGAAGCAACCTAAATGTCCATAGACAGAGGAATGGATAAAGACGATGTGGCACATATATACAATGGAATACTACTCAGCCATTAAAAAGAATGAAATAATGCCATTTGCAGCAACATTGATGGACCTAGAGATTGTCATACTGAGTGAAGTAAGTCAGACAGAGGAAGAGAAATATCATATGATATAAGATTATATGCAGAATCTAAAAAGAAATAATACAAATGAACTTATTTACAGAACAGAAACAGACTCACAAACTTAGAGAATGAACTTATGGTTACAGGAGAGGAACGGTGGGGAGAAGGGATAGTTAGGGAGTTTGGGACTGACATGTCCACACTGCTATATTTAAAATGAATAACCAACAAGGACCTACTGTATGGCACAGGGAACTCTGCTCAACATTATGTAACAACTTAACAGGAAAAGAACTTGAAAAAGAATAGATCCATGTATATGTATAACTGAATCACTTTGCTGCACACCTGAAACTAACACAACATTGTTAATCAACTATACTCCAATGTAAAATAAAAAGTTAGAAAATAAATAAATAAAATAAAACCTTGCATGGGCTTTTCCCTACATCCAGAATAAAATCTTGTTGTGACCAATAAGGCCCTACATGATCTGGCCTCTGAATATGTCTCCAGATTTGTCTATATTAATTCTCTCAGTTGTTGATGATACAATCTTCACACTGACATACTTTCTGTCCCTTGTACATCCCAAGGTCTTTTCCATCTCGAGTATTTGCCCTTACTGTTTTTTCTTCTTGGACCATCTTCTTTTTCCCATACTTTTGCAGAGCTACCTGCTTCTTATTCAGGACTCAGTGGAATATTACCTCCTCATCAAATGTCTTTCCTTATCACTCTAGGGGCCCTCTCAGTCGCATGTAATCAAGTGACCCTATTTAACATTTTTTTTTTTTTTGCGGTACGCGGGCCTCTCACCGCCGCGGCCCCTCCCGTTGTGGAGCACAGGCTCCGGACACGCAGGCTCAGAGGCCATGGCTCACGGGCCCAGCCGCTCCGCGGCACGCGGGATCCTCCCGGACCGGGGCACGAACCCGCGCCCCCCGCATCGGCAGGCGGACCCCCAACCACCGCGCCACCAGGGAAGCCCCATTTAACATTTTTTATTGACCTAATCAGTTCTGAAATTAGCTTTTTGTTGTGGGTATCATTCTATGTGTTTAAAACGTTTCTTTACCCTTACACTCCCCATTGAAATATAAGTTCCTGCAAATATTAGACACTGTATTCCCAGGGCCTGTAAATGTGCCTGGCAAATAATAAACACCCTGTATTTTTTGACTGACAAACAGTCATGCTGGCACTCCTTAACTTGCATTTGTGCATCTGCTGTGCTACTACTTAAGTATATTCTTAAGATAGGTCAACATTCCACTCTGGATTCTGGTCATTGTACTGGCCAATTGGACAGTCTTTATATATAATCTCTTACCCTTTATCTATTGCCTTTTCTATCAGTTCTACTTCTTAGCTTTGTAAACAAATACATTCCGTTTTCTAGCATATATTTTTTTCCAGTGTTTTGTTGAAGCATTTATACATAAAGTGGAGCTGTGAAGTAACAGCTACTTGAGAAAGGGCTAAGGGGTATATTTTGTAATTTTAAAAAAACATTCTGAATGTGAATTTTCTCTCCACCTTATTCTTGTTTGTTGCAAAAAGTAACAGGCTTTTAACCTGTAAGTCAGTTTCCCCATAAATCAATTGGAGATTGCCATATGTATTTTGAAAGCCTGCTTTGAGGTTCAGTAAAATATAATTTATATAAAGCACTCAGTACAAAGTTTGGCATGTTATTTGTACAAAAAAGAGAATGAGCTACTTCCTGGTCTGCATGGGCTAGGAAAGGGTAAGTTCAGCTTAGGCAAGGGACAAAGAAATTCAGCGTACCCACAAACATATTACTTCATATATTTCACTTTTACAATTTCATCTGAATTACCAAATTACCTTTTAACATTTTACTTCCCTTTCTTCTAAAATAAGGGGCTTGAGCAGACAGTCTAAGTCCTTCTAGCTCTAGAGTCTCTCATCAGATTAAAGTAATTCACATGGGAGACTGAAAGAGGTGAGATGTTTTGTCTCAGACCATGAGAGTTCAGTTTTCTAGCTCTGGTTTCATTATACACTCAAGGATTTTTACATCCTATACCTCAGTCTTGGATTACTGGTGTGTTGTCCATCTCAAGTCACCAACCATAATTGCTAAAACATGGGTTATAAGGAAAGGAGGAGGCTGAGCAAGAAGGGATAATATTGAGCTTGGACCCTTCAAAAGGAAAGCAGTAACTATAGTGAGATTGCAAAGGAATGCCCAGAGAGCCAGAGGTCTCTAGAAGTCTGTGCAAGGAAGCTAGGAGGTAGAAGACTCAATGAGTTATAAGAGAAGGTTATTTTTTACGTTTTGTCTGTGTCCAGAACTTTTATCTTGATTACCAGCCATGTGGCCAGCTGTGTAGGAAACAAACATTTGGTGGAGAAGTGTAACAAAAATGGAGCCACAATACAGGGGCTTAATTAAGATCTAGCCCTACCATTTTCTAGCTGTGTGACCTTCCCCAGGTCATTTACTGTCTCTAAGTGTCAGTTTTCTCATTTTTAATAACTGAGATGTTTTCTAGCTTATAACTCCTAGTTCAGATAGATGATCAGATACATTTTAAATAAAATGAAACAATTAATCAACATTTCCTGGTCTTTCCTGATGATAAGAATTATCTGGAATTTTGGTCAAACATACAGATTATAAAGAGTTACACTGAGAAAATCTGATGTATCAATAGTAGATTCTGTGTAGGGACAAGAATTTATGTTTTTAACAAATAACCAAGATTTGTTTTTTTCTTCTGACAAAGTTGGATGACACTGAAGTGATGGTGCTGTGTAATGATAATGGTAATTTACTCAAGATTGTGAGACCGGAGGTGTCCTGGGTGAAACAAGCCAGTCCAAAGGAAGGGGTTGCAAGATGTTCCCTCCCTCCATTTGGTTCTCATTGGTGTGAAGGAGACAGTAGTGTCTAGCTGTCCACAGGGATTGTTATTGTGGGGTAGAGATGAAGGGATGTGTTTTGTTTGTTTTTGTCTACCTGCCTACCTAGGTACATACTTACCCATGCATCTATGTACCTAATATCTACTTACTTACTTTTACTGTGCTTCGGGAGCTAATGCAAACTTTAGTCTAGAATCATAATGCTGCTAATGATAGGCTGATCTATTAACATCATATTTAAATATAATAAACCTCATATTTAAATATAATAAACATATTTAAATAGTGGAGAAAGAGAGAGAGAGGGAAAGACAAAAAGAAGAGGCAAAGAGCAAGGTATATTATAGTATTGTGGTGTCATAATAACACCTGGTTCAAGGACATAATTAATTATTTAAATTAAAGGCAACATTTTCTCATATAACTGTTTACAGACAAAAAACTGCAAAGATACTACTTTAATATTGGCATATCAGGTAGATATTTAAACCCTGGGCACTATTAAATTTATTGGCTTGTGTTTGGTTAAAACTAAGATACTGTTCTCCTTACAAATCGGCAACAAGTTAGCAGACAAATTGCTTTGAATCTCCAAAGTTCCAAGAGTCACTGAGTGTTTTTGCCTATCCGTTCTCTAATTTCAGTTGACTCCAGTTACAAAATAATACTTATATGATTCATTACCAGCAAGAGACCTGGTGAAATTTAGCAAACTCCCTTGAAGTATCAAGAATGTTTTGCTATTTCCCTCTAGCACTGAACTTGCATCTGAGCAAGTATCTAAAATCACTAAAAAGAATTTCCAAGGACATTTTCTAATTTTATAATACATGTATGGGCCTCAAGTCTACAGTTGGCCCTCTGTATCCGTGTGTTCCACACCCATAGCCGCAACCAACTGAGGATAGAAAACATTTGAAAAACAATTCCAGAAATTTCCAAAAAGCAGAACTTGAATTTGCCACACTGGTAATTATTTACATAGCATTTACACTGTATTTGTTATTATAAGTCATCCAGACATAATTTAAAGTATAGGGGAGGGTATGTGTAGGTTATACGCAAATGTTATGCCATTTTATATAAGAGACTTGAGCATCCTCAGAATTTGGTATCCTCAGAGAAGCCCCGGAACGAATTTTGCTGTGAGCCTAAAGCTGCTTTAAAACATAACTGGTGCTTGATGCCCTTAAACTCATATGACCCTTCAGACTTCTTAGCTCATAGGTAAAGAATGAATATCAATCCAGTCTTTCACTTGACAGAGTAATGGGATATGGGAGGGACTCCACAGAGGATGCACAAGCTGCATTTATTCAGTATCCGTGGTGGGTTGAGCCCACTGCTACGTATGGAGCCCAGGCAGAGCTTTAGAACAATGGAACACGTCCCAAAGGGAGCACAGTCAATGAGGACTTGTCGCTTCACCAAGCCACATGCAAACCCTGGATTATTCTTTGTCAAAAACTATCTCGCCAAATCTTCTTAAATAGATGATTTTGGCTGGTTAGCCTACATACGATATTATAGGCTGTCATATGAAGAAATCTTGTCAATAAAATTTCTGCTTAGTTGTTTTCCAGATTCTTTCCTGCATTACCTCTCAGCTTTACTTGCTGTCAACCCACCTACTTTCCTAGTTCTCAATCTTCCTACTGCCTAAACTCCCTTTAATTTTGAAAGTTTGTTCCTAAAATGGTCTTGCCACATATTAATTTTTAAAAAAACTCTTTTAATGAAATTGGGACTTGATGAACCTGAAAACATCTTGATATACAATTTTGATTGCATTATAACAAGATCACGTGGATCTTACTCATTTCCAGTCTAGCTTAAGGTGGAAGGTATATTAGTTATTTATTCTTCCTTAAGAAATTAATCCACAAAACAGAAACTAACACACCATTATAAAGCAATTATACTCCAATAAAGATGTTAAAAAAAAAGAAAAATCCAACATAGTGATTTAAAACAGTGAACATTTATTATCTTGTTAATTTCTTTGGGTCAGGAACTCAGGAGTGGCTTCGCTGTATGATTCTGGCTCAGAGTCTTTCATGAGATTGTAGTCAAGAATTTAGCCCAGGGTGCAGTCATCTGAAGATTTGACTAGGGTTTGAGAGATTCATCTCCAAGATGGTTTGCTCACCTGGTGTTGCCCAGAGGCCTCAGTTCCTTGACACCTGGGTCTCTCCATAGGGCTGCTTGAGTGTCCTCACAATATGGTACCTGGCCTTCCTCAGAGTGATCCAAGGGAACGTAAGGCAGGAGCCATTACAAGCCTTTTAAGATCTAGCCTTGGAAGTCATATGCTATCTTTTCCACAGTATCCTAGTTGTTCTACAGTGGCTTCATCCCTTGTGGAAGTGGCTACACAAGACCATGTAACACCAGGAGGTAAAGATCATTGGGGTCATCTTGTAGGCTGGCTACCACAGTGAGGCATTAAGATATGTTTGTTAGAGTGATAACATATCAAATTGACAATGCCCCCACCAGAGGAAGCCATGTGGATAGCAGCTAACCTGTGTCATAAAAGACCTTCTCTTACATTTACTTAATTAATCCTCACAACCACTTTTTTGGGGGATAGATTCCCATTTTATTAATGAAGATGCTGAGATTTTTTTAAAAGTTGTAGTAACGTATTCAATATTACTCCAGTAGTAAACTGCAAGACTGTGTTTTGAACACAGTCAGGGCAATGCTGATCCTGTTTGAATTTCTATAGAATAATACACATTCTCTTCATCTTGATGTCCTTGATGGGGCCATGTTCATAAGGGCATGCACCTTCATCATAATGGTCATTTATTTGTTTTGGCTTCTGCAGTGTTAAGCCAGACTGCAAATTATGTTTAATATTCTGCCATCTAGATGTATTATCCCTTCCTCCCACAGTTCCACTGATCCTTTGGTAAATAAGGCAACCCTGTGGTTGAGAATCCACTGTGAAGTATTATTCGATTCTCAAAGGAAAAATATTGTCTAGTTGTCATCAGTAAAACATAGGCTTTAATGTCATCATCACAAATGCTTATAATTCTAGAGCTATTTTGATTAGCATACTTCTTGGAAACCTTTAGTCTGAACATCAGTTTTTGTCCTGTAGACGAAAAAGGACATTTTGTCTTCTACTCCCGAGTCTTAGCGGCAGCTTCTGCTCTTCCAGATTCATGCTCCCTTCGGGAATAGATGTGTATAATAACTGCAATTTTCATTCCCACTGCACATCTTAGGGCACAGAGCCCTGAAGATACGTCCTGTCTTAACCTTGATTCATGGCTGCTTTTAATGCCTACAGTTAGAATTTGGTGCACAGGGTTTTAACTCCAGTCAAAACACTGAAACTACTGCCAAAGAGGTCGAATGGAAAGCAAACTGCTCAAACCATAAAGGCGGCTAAACTCATTTTGACCAAAAATCTAAGATCCATATTTTTATTTATTTAAGCAGCAGAACTACAGAGCTTAGAATTTCATGTGCAAAAGTCAGTTTCACTGATATTAAATGACTTAGCTTTCTTCCCGTTTTATGAGCTCCATCACAACTTTGGCTTTGTCCTTGCTTCTTTTCTTCCTTTCCTGAAGTCCAACTGTGATGCTGAGTTCTGATAACTTCTCACCTTAAAACACAATTAGGGCATCTTTAAAACCTCCAAAGTCTAGAATGTCAAAAAAGAAAAGAAAAAAAAAGAAAAGGAGGCTGCTGAAGAGTCACTGCCACACTGCAGTATTATTGGGGCTCTCATATAATAGAGACAGTCTCATTCACCAGAATCATTCTCAGAAGGAACACCCCATGTGGTTGGGAGGACAAATCTGAGAAGTTTCAGTTGATATCAGAGTTACAGCAATGCTCCAAAATGTGGGTTTTGAGTAAAACCCAATGATCCATATCCAAGCCGCCATCTAAGGAACCTGGGTCTGGTTAAGGGCAGGCTGTTAGATGACCTAAAAATATTTTTAATCATCTTAGGTGTAAGAAAGATTTTGTGTTTGCACAGGAAAATATCCTTATTTTGATGAAGGCTCATGTTGAAATACAGGGAATTGAAACGGCCTTACTGTCTGTAACTTGCTTTTAAATACATCAGCAAATAAAATGGATGACGCAAATATGGCAAAACGGTACCAACTGTTAAATGTAAATAATGGATATCGGCACATTGAATTCTCCCTACCTTTCTATAATAAAAAGTAAAAGAGGGCTTCCCTGGTGGTGCAGTGGTTAAGAATCCACCTGCCAATGCAGGGGACATGGGTTCTAGTCCTGGTCCAGGACAATCCTATGTGCCGTGGAGCAACTAAGCCCGTGCGCCACAACTACTGAGCCTGTGCTCCAGAGCCTGCGTGACACAACTACTGAAGCCTGTGCACCTAGAGCCGGTGCTCCGCAACAACAGAAGCCACTGCAATGAGAAGCCCGCGCACTGCAATGAAGAGTAGCCACCTCTTGCCACAACTAGAGAAAGCCCGCACGCAGCAATAAAGACCCAACGTGGCCAAAAATAAATAAATAAAATAAATAAATTTATTTTTTTTAATGTAAAAGAAAAATTGGTGAGTGAGGTACAAAATTTGGGGGGGCAAAGTGAATAGGTCAAGATAACAGAAGAAAGGATGAGTTCTGTTATCAGCATTCCATTTTCTGTCCTTCCCAAAGGCAGCCTTCAGCTGCTGTCTAAACAAATGTTGAACAAATACTTAAGAAACATACTTAAGGAACATAATAAATTATTTGCCTACCTGGAAGTTTGGTCTATACAGTAATTCTTCACATATCTTCACATGTCAGAGACTCCACCACTAGCAGAGAACCAAGACCAAAGAAGTAAAGAAGGTGGAGAGGACATCAACCATATGGTGAAAGAAAACTTCACCTTAAATGAGTTTCAGTAGAAAGACTGTATGTCTGTATTATCTCAAGCATGAGAACTTCAAAATCCAGAAGTCTGAGACCATTTAAAAATATTCCCAGAAGGTATTACTGCCCCACTGCAGGTTCACAGGGACCATTTTAAGTTAAAAAAAAAAAAGTTATTATTCACAGAATAATTTGTTTAAAGAATTGGAAAGTGGAGTGCATTTTTCTAAGGATTTCATGCAAGAAGATTGATTATTTTTTTAACATCTTTATTGGAGCATAGTTGCTTTACAATGGTGTGTTAGCTTCTGCTGTATAACAAAGTGAATCAGCTATACATATACATATATCCCCATATCTCCTCCCTCTTGCATCTCCCTCCCACCCTCCCTATCCCACCCTTCTAGGTGGTCACAAAGCACCTAGCTGATCTCCCTGTGCTATGCGGCTGCTTCCCACTAGCTTTCTATTTTACATTTGGTAGTGTATATATGTCCATGCCACTCTCTCACTTCATCCCAGCTTACCCTTCCCCCTCCCTGTGTCCTCAAGTCCATTCTCTATGTCTGCGTCTTTATTCCTGTCCGGCCCCTAGGTTCATCGGAACCACGTTTTTCTTAGATTCCATATATATGTGTTAGCAAATGGTATTTGTTTTTCTCTTTCTGACTTAACTTCACTCTGTATGACAGACTCTAGGTCCATCCACCTCACTATAAATAACTCAATTTCTTTTCTTTTTATGGCTGAGTAATATTCTATTGTACATATGTGCCACATCTTTAAGGATGATTGATTTTTTAAAACTGTGGTAATCAAACATTTATTATCCTATTTTATCACAGTAGAAAATAAATTATATAAAGTGACACAATAAACAAGAAAGGACCCTGCTTTGGGGTCATTGTTGAAGAGTTGGCCAACTATTTTAAACTCCTTTATTCCCCTTCAGAAATGTAGAGTTTGGGCCTATCCTTTAGGATTTCATATATATTTCTCTTCTTCTTCTTTTTTTTTTTTTTTGTTGTTGTTGTTGTTGTGGTCACTGTCGCTTCACTGTTAGGTAATTTAGCATACACATTCTAAGAAAAGGCTAACTGTGGAAACATACAGTGTCTCCATGCAGATTAATCTATATGTGTGAGGGAAAGTAACAAAACTGAAAAGTACTTTTTCCTCTACCTTTTTCTTTGCACAGTTTGCAAGGGAGCAAGTGGTCGGCAACAAGGATGACAGTAGAAAATGAACTAATTAACTATACATATGGGAGCCAGGAGAGATTGCAAAGAGAAGTTGGCAAAGCTCAAGCCAGCTGGATAATTTGGTATTGTCATTAGTGATAATAAATGTTTGTTATTCATCAAAATGGTCTTCAATGGCATCAAGAAAAACGTTCATGATCTTTCCTAACAACCTAACGATGTTTAGTTTTCTTCTATTCTTAAGCATGTACATAGTAAAAGCTACTCTGGGTTTTAAAATTTACTATCAATGAACAAGTTCTCTATTTAATGTGTTAGAAAAAATACGATTTAGCTAGTCCTTGCCATGATATTGGTTCAGACCAGTATTCCCTTAAGTAGCTTCAAAGTTGATGGAATTTAAAATTTAAAAGCTGAAACTAGGCATAATCCTTTAATTACAGATTATTTAAAGCGGAATATTGAAATATTGACTTTGAGCCTGGGTAAAAAAAGCTTAATAATATTTTCCTTTATTAATTATAATTCTGAGTCTCTTTCCCCAGCCCTCTCTTGCTATTTCAAATGGAATTTAATATATGAACATTTGACTCTAAAGAAAAAATAATAAAGCAAGTGTATTTCTTCTCATTAATAAATAATTTTTTTTCATTGTGTTGTGAGGGAGAACACACACAAATATAGATACCACACTCTCTTGATTCAATATAAATTTCAGCATAGACCTGATAGCAAATTATGCTCTGAATTAATTTTATAACATCTACTGGAAAGATAAGTTTTTTTGTAAGCTATTTATAATTGGCTCACCACTTGACAACATTTTTGGTTGAAATAACCCTAGATAGAAGCATGGTAAAATTTTCAGTTCTCACAAGATTAGAAGAAAGAAACAAAAACAGCAAAATCCTTGAACTAGTATTCTGAACTTACGGCATTGTATCTGAGTATCATTTGTGAAATTAAGTTGAAACCTTTTTATCAAATATAAACAGCAAAGGAAAAATAAGAAAGGCAATGGTGTCATCTATCTTTCTATCTACATATCTTATCTGTGTATATCTATCTTCAGATACACAAATAAACACATTTTTTAAAAGAGTGCGATGAAATTAGAAAGATGTGGGAAACTATAGAAAATAATGTACCAGATGGCAGGAGCTACAGAGAAGACAAGTTCTGTCACCTTCAGTGGTGAGATTATACGTGTCAACAACCCCCCAAAACATATGCTTTTAAAAATGTAACACCATCTATAGGCTTTCAAATATGTGAAATAAAATTCTACTGTAATTAAGATGAGGAATAGTCATTACCCATTTGGATTTGTTCCAGTTCTCACAAGGGCAAATTCCTAGACTGCCATTTTCTTTTCCCATTATAGATTCTGGCATCGGGAAAAAATATTAGGATTTTAATGCCTTAACATATTCTATGAAATATACTAGTATACTTTACTATTCTGACCTTCTGGCACATCATATTTTGATTCGGGTGGCCATTCACTCTTTGCTCTCAAGCTCAGGGAGGCCATAAAAGAACGGAATGAATGGATTGACTATAGCTAGTCACAATACAGAATACTGAAAAGGTCATTGTATCTCATCCACTGTGCTATTATTCATGGAATATACAGGACCTTAAATATTTGATACGGTAGTCTTGTGGCAAAGAAATCCAAGAAAAAATGGAACAAAGAATCACTTCTCATGGCACAATTTCACCATAATTCAAGAATGATAAATAGTAGAAGCCCAGTACAGGGGAAAGAAAAATCATCTTCACTTCTCACCTCTCCCTTTTTGGTAAAATATATCCATGAGCACATATTCTCAAAAGGAAAAGGAACTAGAGAGGCAATCTGAAAATGTTAAGGGAACTGCTTGAAACTAACAGAACTAAGGAATTGAGATTTCTGGTAGTATTTTCCAAGAGGTTTCAGGTCATGTTTGCTTATTTGCTGGAGAAGAGGTTAGACAGCTGCACCCTAACAGAAACATAAGGAAATTTACTCCATTTAACATATTAGAATAGAAAGCGCCAAATGACATTTTTGCTAATAGAAACTTTAAAACATGTTCATTTTTCACCCATAAATGCCACCAAATAGCCAGGGGAGCCCCAAGTCCCTCATTCACAGGTAAAAGTAAGTTCCTAGGTGGTCCATTAACTACCGTGTTTTACAGAGCTATGTTTATGGCTGTTGATATTTTGTTAGTTTACATAATAAAATTAACCATGAAAAATAAAGGAAAACTGGGTCAAATTGAAGGGACATGAAAAAGCAATTGATCAAAGAAGAAATACAGAGCGACAATGAAAAATTTGGCAAAAAGCTGTCTCACTACTAATTCTCTAAAATGCAATTTAAACTACAATTTTATCCATTTTCAACTATCAATTATTCAAGCATAAAAGAAGAAGGAAAATACCTGGTGTTTGTGAGAGTGGGTAAATGGTATTCTAATTTTTGTTAGGAATATATATTAATAAATTTTATTCAGAATGTATTTTTGCTCGAATACATTTAAAATGTGCATATCTGTAATCAGCGATCCAGTTCCTGCATTTCATGCTAAGGAATAAATTAGATGTGTGCAATGACTTATCTTTAAGAATGTTAATCACAATGATATCAATAATAGTGAAAAACTGAAGACAACAGGAAATTAAACACATTGATGTAAAATTCTGTTTACATCACTTAACTTAAGGAAACTCATAAGGGCTTTAGAACATGTTCGTAATATGTTGTAAGTGGAAAAAAGTAAGTAGCAACTTACTATCTTGTGTCTTCAATTTTGTAACGTGTGTGTATATGCATGTAGAGCTGTATCAAAAATCTATTTTTAATTTTAATAGTGATTAAGTCTAAGTGATTACATGAGGGCATAATGGGTGATTTTGTGTGCATAAGTGCATATGTAGGAAAAAGTCCGATAGAACAAACATCAAAATGTTAGCAGTGGTTAATTCTGAGAGATAAAATTATAATTATGAATAAAATTTGTACGTATATGTGTGTGTGCCTACCTTTCTGAATTTTCTCAGTGCTTTATAACCAGTTCATATTGTACTTTTTAAAAACTGAAGAAAATACCGCTTATTTTTTTTAAAAGAACAACAGCCAGGATATGTTTGTTCAAATGGTGATAAGAAATCAGAAAGAGAGATCTGAATTACAGTGATTCTTCAGGGAAGCATGGGATGATTTCCTAAGCAAAAGGACCGCTCCTTTTCCTGAATTGTCATGTCTCCATCAGGACTAATTTCCTGGGGTTTGGGGTTGTAAGATGGGGAGATACAAATTAAAAAAAAAAACTTTTTAAGAAGAGAGTAAATTCGCTGGTTGTTGTAAAATTAAGGTTAATAAAAATGTTTATCCCTTTCAGGAATTCCCTGGCGGTCCAGTGGTTAGGACTCCAAGCTTTCACTGCAGGGGCCACGGGTTCAATCCCTGGTCAGGGAATTAAGATCCCACAAGCCGCGTAGTGAGGTCAAAAGAAAAAAAAGTTTATCCCTTTCAAATTCTCTAAGGAGGAAGGACTAGGAAATATGAAATGGCCCGAATGTGAGGGTTTAGTGCTTAGCAAAGCACGTGATTCACGTCTGTCTTAAACATCACACACAGCAGGACTTTTTCTCCAGAAGTAATCCTTCCGTACCTTGCCAAGACTTTCTTGAAATTATCAGAAAATAAGCCCGCACCCCAGAAGTAGGGTTTAGGTTCTATCCACATCAGGAGAAAACTTAGCTACTCATTCCCCAGAGACCTTAGTTCATGGTGCCTTGAAAGAGATTTGAGTTTGGTTAGATAAATTCAATGTGTGGGGTTCTTACCAGTGCAAAATTTTCATTTATTACAAAATGGTGAACTTACTGGGGAAACAGTCTATCTCCCAGATTCCTCTTTGAATTATGAAAATAATAGTCCTTTGGGTTATGTGGCCCCATCTTGGTTTTGTTTTGTGGAATACGATTATGCACTCCAAATATCAAAAAGAACTCAGTCCCACTGATTCTGGTTTACAAAATAGGACTGCAATCCTTTGTGTTTTGCTCTCTGTATTTTTTCCCTTCCATCATTTTTCTGAAGCTAGCCCTCAAGAAGCTGCTCACCGTTAATCTCTCATCTGTATTTGAAATGATCTAGGGTGCTCCAGAATAAGGGTATCTTGAGAGGCAGCAAGCAGGAAAGAGGAGAGGTTTCTTTAGATTTTCATGGGGTAGAGGTTTACACACCCCTAGATCAGAAGAAATATACAACCTATTTTCTGGCAATTCCCTGGCATCTGAGGGAGACTGACACAGTCCATGCAAAGACTTTGCCAGGGGGCAAAGAAACCCCAGAATCATAAGACGTAAAAGAAATAATACGAACTTGAGGCTTTTTAGAATACTCAGTTTGGCCCAATATCTTCCCCATCCTTGTTAGGGGGAGAGGCCGATGCATATAGGAGTGAGACTACTGAATCTCTTGCCAGTCTAGCAGAATGGAAGCTTGGAGTCAAATATGATTTGCTTTAATAAGAAAAAAACGTGATATTCCCATATACACAGATTCACAGTTGCAAATTTATACTGGCTACAGAAGCCTGGGAAATGTACACAACCCTCCTTAACAGAGTTTCTCAGTGGAAATCATTGTTTTTTTCTGTTTTACTGCATACACTTTCTCACACTCCACAACAAAATGCTCTTCCACACCTAATTCCTTTGTATTTGCTGTATTCTTTGGCTTTCTCCCATTCTCTGATGAACTCACTCTTAAGAGTCTTGTGAAATACGCATTTCTTTCATGACACTTTCCTCTGAGCAGAGTTATTTACTTTTGCTTCTAAGCAGAATTCTACTTGGTAGCTCCAGTTCATACAAACAAATGGCAATAGTCCTGCAGTATTTCCCCATTAAGATGCGAGAGTTTTCCGGTCGGGGCAGAGGCCATCTCCTAACCATCTTATTTCATGAGTACCTGCTATGTAGCAGGTGCTATGCTGCCTAAACATCCGACCAATAACTATCCTTTATCCAGTTTAAAATGTTAGAAAATCAATATGTAAGTAAGATACATCGAAAACATCATCTAGATGAACTCCCTCATTTTGTAGAGGAGAAACTGAGTCACAGAAAACGTCTATTGCTTAAAGAAGTGTTCCTCATATTTTAGCTCTTAGCAGAATATCTGGAGCACAAATTGCTAAACACAAATGTTGGACGCACTCCTAGAGTTTCTGATGCAGTAGTTCTAGGTCCTGAGAATTTGCATTTGTAACATATTCCCAGCTGAGCTGATGTTGCTGATTGGGTATCACATAACGTCACACTGGTAGTCATTCAATGGCGCAGCGAGACTAGGACCCCAGTCTCCCGATGACACCACACAGAGGCTGCTTTGCATAGTTATTCATAACAGTATTAGTTGCTCATGACAAAGACATAAACATATGTAAATAATAAAAAGACCATGGAAATTAGTTGCTTGTTTTTAGAATTGCATTTAAGAAATAAAAAAATCCAAGGAAAAATGAGGGTGGACAGATGACCTCACTCCTTTTAAAGATATCCTTTGGATAAGGGGAAGCTGACCAGTTTGCTTGATCTGGGGATTAGAGACAGACTTCTTCCACTTCTCTCTGCCATGTCCTACTGATATTAATTCAGCGTCTTTTTTTCTTAGATTTTTTTCCAAAGCCTTTGCCAAGCCCCCAAGTTTCATGTCTCCTGACCTGCTGTCTCAGGGCTGGAGAATGAGGCTTAGGTTTCTGAGAGCTTTTTGTCCACTTTCTTTCCAAGCACAGAATTTAGGAAAGCTCTCTGTTTACTTACTTCTAGCTGGTTGTTCTGGGAAAAAAAAACAGCCATCAGAAGGGAGCACGTTTCTAATGTTTAAAGACAACAAATACTAGTTTCATTTTCTGTGTACATCAGGGCTGAATGTTAACGTATGATTACTCCCTGCCAGGCCGTATAGCACAAGCTGGTATTTGATGGATCCAGGGAGTCAAAAAGCAATAATGTTTTAACACTTACATAAAACCACCTTTTGTTTAATAGGAATAAATAATGTTCCGATCATAATAATGCCAACTCTCTGCACACAGAGCTGTAGCATCTGAGATGGGACCTCCGGACGTGAGGCGGGCACAATAGTGTGAAGAATGCAACGGAGCAGCAGGAAAAAATTGTTCTAATCCCATGTACCGCTGAAGAAAATTGCTGAAGAAAACACCATATAATTAAACTAATTTTTTTCATGATTCTTAAAGAAACAGATTGATGGTTTCCTGAAATTAGGAACAGGTGATACGGATTTTCAAAATAGAATTTCAATAGAGTCATTCAGAGTTTCTGAAAGTAAGACAAAACCAAACAGAAAAACTCAGAACAGAAAATTTTAAAAAGGAAAAAAAAAGTATATAAGCTCGTGTCTCCATGTTGTTACATTTTCTCCATACTCTCAACATGTACATTTATCTCGCAAATCATGGAGTCAAATGTGATAATTGATACTTCTTGTTCTTCTTTACAGTTGCTTTCCTAGCACTGAGCACTATGTGTGGCAAATGGTATATTCTCAATAAATATTTGTGGAATTCATATTTGAACATTGGTTCTTTGCCTGAAAGTACCCTCCTATGTTGCCTGGCTCTCCCCTTTCCATAGGCTCTCCATCCAGGCTTCTACCACTCAGATACGCACCCCTCTGTCTGGGCTGTCCACAGACCCCCACTGGATTTCCCACCAGGACTTATCCCATCAGAACGACGTTACGCTCCCAACTTCTTATCATGCACTTTCCCTGCCCACAGCTTCTTGCCCCATGTTCTAGCAAGCCTCAGCTGCGTCACTAATAGCTATTCTCTTGTATTCTTTATGACCTTTCATGGATGTAGACCCTGAAGGATTTTTCAAGTAAGGAAAATCGAAAGCAAATCCAAAATAAACAACGAACAATAGGAGTTAAGATACTATGTTCACCCAGAAGAGAATGAGAGAAAGCAAGGCTAGGATCAAACTGAGCCTAATGGTGTCCCAAATGCCTGCCACCTACACCACCTACAATGTGACATGGACAACTTCCTGGAATCAAGTCGTAAGGCTCATTCAGTGAATTATACTCGGTTCAGCCATCTACGTTCCCCGCAAACATGGTATTTGTTTTTCTTTTGGATGGATTGTCTGAAACTGCAGGCTGCCCCTTTCTTTAGATATCTGGCTACATACAGTTTTTAGTGAGCTTACAGAAGGTTCTTCCTAAGCAATGTCTTCACTAGCATTGGTGCTAAGAGTTTGTATTTCACCCCACCCTTGCGGCTGGATTGTTATAAAAAATTAGAAAACAGAGACTAGAATGGAATGACATCAATTGAGATGTAGTATTGGGAAGTAGTACACTTAAGGGCTTCATAGGTTACCATGTGAGCTGGGCAAACCGTTTATCTCCATTCGTAAGTGAGAAGACCAAAGCTCAAGCCAGTTAAAACTCTCTAGTCCTCAGAGATTTGGAGAAAGAGAAAATGAGATAATAATATAGGGGCGTTTTCGTAGAATAAATGAGCCACAGGTGTGAAATGCACTGTGTGGAGAATACAGTCAATAAATATGTAATAGCTTTGTATGGTGACATCGTAACTAGACTTATCACAGCGATCATTTTGAAATGCACAGAAATATCAAATCACTACGTTGTGTAACAGGAACTAACATTAGTGCTGTAGGTCAAGTATACTTCAAAGACAGATAAACCAGCTCCTCGAAAAAGAGATCAGATATGTGGTTACCAGAAGTGGGGTTGCTGGGGGGCGGGGGTAGGAATTGGATGAAGG
This sequence comes from Monodon monoceros, assembly GCF_005190385.1. Taxonomy (NCBI): domain Eukaryota; kingdom Metazoa; phylum Chordata; class Mammalia; order Artiodactyla; family Monodontidae; genus Monodon; species Monodon monoceros. The sequence continues at coordinate 8,665,667 of NW_021703773.1, read as the reverse complement.
CAGTCAAAAGGTACAAACTCCCAGTTATAAAATAAATAAGTACTAGGGATGTAATGTACAACATCATAAATATAATTAACATAATTTACACTGCTATATGTTACGTGTAAAAGTTGATAAGAGAGTAAATACTAAGAGCTCTCATTACAGGGAAACATTTTTTTTCTTTTTCTTCTATTTTGTATCTATGTGAGATAATGGATGTTCAATTATTATGATAATCATTTCATGATGTAAGTCAAATCATTATGTTTTATACCTTAAACTTATACAACGCTGTTGTGTCAGTTATATCTCAATAAAACTGGAAAAAATATAAGGGCACTTAAAAATGTTTAAGCTGGTATAAATGATTATTGGCTAAAGTATATGATTTCCTCTCTTTCCATAAAATGTAGAGAAAGGGTCCAGTGTTAGCTTTCTAAATCACCGATCAATTCTTATATTTGACATAGGGTATCATCACAGCAAGCTGGCCACAGTTCACTGATGGTTTGATCTCTTTAGATTTAAAAAAGGCTTAAATCTCAACTGTTCCCCAAATTGCTAATTGGTCCAGCTAGTAACTGCAGGAATTATACTACTTCTACTGACATGAATGCAAATGATGGTGACTATAAAGGTCACTTTTCTTCACGTTACAGCTGGCCATCAGGAGTTTAGAACTCCATGAAGGGTGGGGTGGGTGTATGTTCCAGGGAGGTTTTTCTTTCCCTTGTAGATTAAGTTTGGCCCAAGTGTTCTTTAAGCTTATTGAGAAGATGGTGCTTGAATCTGAGGATTGTGCAAATCAATGCACGCACAAAAGAACATCAGCCTCCTGTCCCCTGATAAGCTTCTTAGCCACTTGAGAAGACACTCAGACTGCTCTTTTCTGAAGCCCATTCCTCTTGCCATTTCTCACATACCTAACAGCTCTTTCCACAATAATTTTCCTCATCTCAAATTCACAGCCTGTTATTGTCTCCTTGTCTTAAACCGAAAATAAACACAGCCGCTTGCAAGGCTGTCTATACAATATGTTCTCCCACCGCAAGCCTCCCACAGAGCAGATGAATGTTTACGTGTGAGAGTTCACTTTTCCATGGGGTGGTATGAATAACATTATCTGAGGGTATCGCTACCCTTAAATTTCTTCAATTTGACCACTAATTTTTTTCCTTCTTGTTTATTTATTTGTATTACATTTATTGAGATATAAATTCATATGAAAAATGCACAGATATTAACTGTTCAGTTTGATGATTTTGACAACTGTATACACCATAAAGTATACACCCATGAAATGACTACACCAAACAAGCTATAAATAGCCCCATTATCCCAAAACGACCCTTTGTGCCCTTTTCAGTTAATTTGCCTATTTATCCTTCTCCTTCCCCTGCTCCCAGCCAAGAGGCAACCACTTTCTGATGTCACCATGAATTGTTTTCCATGTTCTTGATTATCATATAAACAGATTCATACAGTATGTCTTCTTTCGTGTTTGGGTTTGATGGCTGGACGTAACATTTTCAGATTCATCCATTTTATGTATATAAGTAATGTTCCTTTTTTTTTTTTGCTTCATATTTTATTCTATGTTTATACAGCAATTTGTCAATCTATTTCTTTACTGGTGGACATTGGGGTTGTTTACGGTTTGGAACTATTGTGAATAAAGTTTATATACAAGACATTTATATACAAAACACATGTGGTTTCTTTCGTATTTACCTAGGAGTTGAATTGCTGGATCATATGGTAGCTATTTGTTTATGAGAAACTGCTGAACAATTTCCAAGTGATTGAATAAATCTGCACACCCACTGGCAATGAAAGTTGAGATTTCCTGGTTTTTTTCACTGTTGGAGGAAGTAATTGAGAGGATGTGACTGCTAGTTGACCTGCATGAGCAGGACCCGGGCTTGCTTATTCGTTTTCTCAACAATGCCTTTGATGAGAAGAAATTTTTAATTTTGGAGAAGCCCAAATGATCATTGTTTTCTTTTGTGGTTCGTATTTTGTGACTTACCTACAGGATATTTTCCCAGCCTAAGGTCACAAAGGTATTCTCCTGCGTTTTCTTCTGGAAGGTTTGTGGTTCTAGCTTTGATATTTAGCTCTATGATCCATCAAAAATTAATTATGCCTCAACAGTTGAAATAAGTTTCAAGTCCATTTTTTCTATGCAAATATTCCATTGTTCTATCACTATTTGTCAAAACAACTATCTTGTCTTCATCTAACATACTCGGTACTTTGGTTGGAATCAATAATATTAGTGAGCTTATCTGGACTCTAGTGTCTGCCTTTGATTAATTTGTCTAATTTATGCTGATACAACTCTGTTTTTTAAAAAATAAATTTATTTATTTATTTATTTATGGCTGCGTTGGGTCTTCGTTGCAGCGAGCCGGGGCTACTCTTCGTTGTGGTGCACAGACCTCTCATTAAGGTGGCTTCTCTTGTGGCGGAGCACAGGCTCTAGGTGAGCGGGCTTCAGTAGTTGTTGCACATGGGCTCAGTAGTTGTGGCTCACAGCTCCATTCCTCTTTTTAGAAATTGTGTTCTTTTTCAAAAAATTTCTAATATGGAATTTTGATTGGAATTGCGTTGAATCTAAAGATCATTTTGAGAAAAGTGAAACTTCTGACAATACTGTCTTCTATTATATGAAATCTTTTATTATTATATTTTATTCTTATTTATATCTTTTTATTTATGTAAGACCTATATTTTCTTGTAGCAGCGTTTTACCATTTTCAGTATGGAGGTCATAAACATTTTTATTATATTTATTTCAAGGTGTTTAATGTTCTTATATTACAAACAGCGTTATTTTTAAGATTTCAATTTCACTCCTGTGTTGCCAATATGAGAAATATAATTTTATTTAATATTGCCTTTGTATCCTGTTAACTTGTTAAGTTTCCATATTAGTGCCAGGAGATGTTTTTGTAATTATTCCATAATGATTTGCATGTATGCAACAATTGCATCTGAGAATAAAGACAATTTCACTTCTTCTCAATCTTAATGACATTTATTTCTTGCCTAACTGCACTGGCTAGGGCCTGCCCCACAGGTTAAATGGAAGCAGTCAGAATAGATATCTTTGTCTTGTTCTTAGTCTTAAAGAAAAAGTGGTGATTGTCTCCCATTAATTATGATATTAGCTGTAAGTTTCTTGTAGGTACATCTTATAAGGTTAAACAAATTTTCTTCTATTTTTAGTTGGCTGAGAGTTTTTATCGTGACTGGTAATTGAATTTGGCCAAATGCTTTTTCTCCATTACTTTTGAAGATCACAGTCTTCTTTATTCTTTTAGTGCAATGATTTCCATGGGTTGATTTTCAAATGTTAAAACAAGTAAGCATTCTTGTGATATATCTCATTGATCATGATGTGCTAGTTTTTCAATAATTACTGGACTTTGTTTTCTATTATTTAATGAGGGATATTTATTTGCAGTTTTCTTTCATTCTAATGGTATTAGAGTTATTCTTGGTTTATTAAATGAGTCAGGAGCTTTATCCTCATTCACTCTTTTATGTTTGTGTATATTAGTATTATTTCTCACTTACCTATTTTCTAGAATTCAATAAGTGAAGACATCTAGAGGGTTTTTTTGTTACAAATTTAATGTCTTTGATATAGTGTTAAGATTTTTACTTTGTTTTATTTTAGTTTTGGTTAGTTAAATTTTCCAAGGTATCTGTGCATTTTAAGTTTTCAAATTTATTGGCAAGAAGTTGTTTATAAATCCCCACACATCACGTATTTATACTTTGTGCGATAGACTCTCTTTCATTCCTGGTACTGATCTTTTATTTCTTTTTCATTGATCAATCTTGTTAGGCCAAATTTTACTTTGTTGTTTTCTCTATTGTTTGTATATTTTCTATTTCAATTATTTCTACTCATATTGTTTTTGTTTTCTACTGTGGTTTTACTGTAATTTTTTTTTATTTCTAGGTTTTTTAAAGTTACATTTCAATGATTTTCTACTTTTCTTCTTTAATAATATATACTCTTAAAGGTAAAATTTTTCTTCTAGGAGCTGCCTTAGCTGCTATCTGCAAACTTTAATATGTTGTGCTTTTATTTTCATCCATTTCAAAATATATTTTAGTTTTTGTTGGGGTTTTTTGATCTATGAATTATTCAAAACTGTTTTTGATCAATATTCATATATTTGGGAATTTTCCAAATAACTGATTCTTTGAAAAATATTGAGACCTTTGGATGGTCTAGCACAGCATGGTTAATATTCCACTTGCAATACATGGCTATTCTGAAGTTAATGGGTGCGATCTTCTATGAATATCAAATAGATCTAATTGGTTGACAGTATTGTTCAAATTCTCTATATTTTTACTTTCTTTGTGTGTGTCTACTTGTTTTATCAATTATTCAAAAGAATAATGTTACAATCTCTAAGTACAACTGTGGATTCACCTATTTCTTTAGCTATGTCAGTTTTGCTTTATTGATTTTAAAGCTCTATTGTTTGATGCATCAGCAAGTACGATCTCTATGTCATCTTGATGACTATTCTCCATTACCATTATAGAAAGCCCCTCTTTCTGCCTGGTAGTATTTTCTGTCTTATTTGTTAGACTTAGAACTTGCATTGTACATATTTTTCCTCCCTATAACTTCAAGCTGTGTCTTTGTATTTAAAGTGTGGTTACTGTAAATAGCATATAATTGGTTTTTGCTTTTTTAAATTCAGTCTGTCAACCTCAGACTTTTAATAGGAGTGACTGGTAGCTTAAGATTTAATTTAGTTTTTCACACAGTTCAATTTGTCTACCATTGTGATATGCGCTTTATAGTTATCTCACCTGTTCTTTGTTTCTCCGTGACACCTTTCCTTTTATCTTTTTTGATGAAATAAATTTTTTATACTAATCACCCCTTCAATGGTATCAACTCCTTAGCCATTTATACTTTCGTTGCCCTATATGTTACTTCTACTTATCTGCAAATAACATTCTATGTTGTTATTATTTTTGCTTTAAATGGTTAATGGCTCTTTAAATAAATTTAAGAACATAGATACAAGTATTTACCTATGCATCTATGTCATTATCAATGTATCAAATATCTACCTATGTATCTATCAATGTATGTCTATATATAGTCTGTATGTATCTATCTATGAATAGAATATGAAATGTGTTCTATTTTTACCATATATGCTAGATCTCTTCTTTACTTCCCAAAGATTCAGACTTCCATCTGTTATTACTTCCCTTGGGTCTGGATATCTTCTGCTAGCATTTCCTGTAGTACAGGTCTACTGGAGACAAATCTGTCAGCTACTGACTTTCTGAATATGTTTTCATTTAGCTTTGTTTCTGAAAGCTATTTTTATTACATATAGAATCTGGGGTTAGAAAAATTCTCCAGTATTTTACAGATGTCATTTATCATTTTTTTTCTGTCCTCTGTTACTTCTGAAAAGGAGTCAGCAATTATTCATAGCTTTGCTCACTGTATGTATTTGTATTTGTCTTACTGCCTTTTTTTAAATTTCCTTTTATCTTTGGTTTTCTGCAGTTTGACTATGATGTGACCAAGTGTTTTTTTCTTTGTATTTGTCCTGCTTCATTTACTTATCTTACTTTGTGGATTGATGTTTTTTGACAATTTCGGAAAATTCTCAGCCATTATCTCTTCAAATATTGCTAGTGCGCCATCTTCTCATTTGGTATATTTGATATATTTGATGTATTAGACCATCTGATATTGTCCCACTGATTTCTGATGCTCTCTTCTGATTGTCTTATTCTTTCTTCTTTTTATCTGCTAATTTTTACTGTCCTTTCTTTAAGTTCATTCATTCTTTCTTCTGCTGTGTTGAGTGTGTTTAAGCACATTGAGGGAATTTTTAATTTATGACATATTTTTATATCACTTTTATTTTGCCAGCTTTATTGAGATATTGGTTTGGCCAAAAAGTTCATGCGGGTTTTTCCATAACATCTTATGGAAAAACCCAAATGAACTTTTTGACCAACCCAATATAATTGACATTTAATTGTGTAAGTTTAAGGTGTACAACATGATGATTTGATACATGTATACACTGTGAAATGATTACCACAATAAGGTTAGTTAACCTTACATCACCTCACATGTTATAGTGCCCCCCCACGGGTGATTAGAATGTTTACGGTCTACTCTCTTAGCAACTTTCAAGTATAAAATACAAGTATATAATACAGTATTGTTAACTACAGTTACCATGCTTTATATTAGAGCCCCAGGACTTAATTATCTTAAAACTGAAGGTTGTGTCTTTGACCAACATCTTCCCATTTTCCCCACCTCCCAGCCCCTGACAACCACCATTCTACTCTGTTTCCATGAGTTTGGCTTTGTTACATTCCATGTGTAAGTGAGATCATACAGTATGTGTCTTTCTCTGTTTGACTTACTTCACTTAGCATAATGCCCTCAAGGTCCAACCATGTTGTCACAAATGGTGAGAGTTCATTCTTTCTAATGGCTGAATAATATTCCATTATAGACGCATATACCACATTTTCTTTATGTTTTCAATTTGTTAATATTCCATTATAGACATGTATACCACATTTTCTTTATGCTTTATGTTTGATGGACATTTAAGTTGTTTCTGTGTCTTGGCTATTGTGAATAATGTAGTAATAAATATATATATAATTAAATATCTCTTTGAGATCCTTGTTTCATTTTCTTTGGTATATATCCAAAAGTGGATCACATAGTATTTTAAAAAAAATTTTTGAGAAACCTCCATACTGTTTTCCATTGTGGCTGCACCAATCTACATTGTCACTAGTAGTGCCCGAGGGTTCCCTTTTCTTCACATCCTAACCAACATTTCTGTTTTTGAAAATAGCCATTCTAACAGTTGTGAGATGATAACTCATTGTGGTTTTGATTTGCATTTCTCTGATGATTGATTGCATCTCAACTTTCTAATGGGGTTCAAAAACTTATGGTTTTTGTACCTTGTCTAGCTTATAGTACACTCTCTTGTGATTTTTTTTTTTTATCCTATAGAGAAGCAGGAGTTTGATGTGTAGCTCTTATTTAAGCCATTTCTTTTCCTCTTATCACCTGATTTTAGTTAAATTTGGATGAATAAGCACATCTGTCTTACAAGGATATTTTACAAAGCTGTGAATATATTTTATGACCCTGAAGGTACACACATTACCTAATAAACACAGTAAAGTAGTCAAGATGATATATAAACATGTAAATTAAAACCAAAACAATTGCTGTATATCTTTAAAATTTAAGAGAGGAGGTTTTACATGTGTGTGGACTACATGGCCGTTTTAGTGCCGCAGGCTGTTTTAAATACCAGTAGGCAGAATTCTGTGAGTCAATGCCACCATTAAGTTTGGATGGCATGACAGTGTGTTTTCAAGGCACCCATCTCCAGAGTGCTCTAGGGTCTCTCATGACGTCATTTCGTGTCTCATCTCTGTTTCATAATTCCTATGAGGTTAAAAGTGAGAGGGCACCATCAGTCCCTCTTTGCTGTTGAGAAAGCTGAGGTCACTGAAGTGCCAGGTGTTTTTGTCCAAGATTATATAGGTGTCAATCAAAATCAGCAGAAGGGAGAAATCACAAGCCAGGGGGCAACTGGCTTGTCTTTGTCTTGTCCTGGTCAGTCAACACCTAATTCTTACAAGACAAAATCGTCTATCCAGTTTTTAAAGGTCTCTCAAGACAGTGATGACCTGCTATGGTATTTAGTAACCTTTAGATCAAGGATATTAGTCATGTTTGACTAAACTCTGACAATCTTCCCATGGTCTCAAGACCAAGCCTAGGGAAGAGAATTAAGTTGAAGGAAACTGTCAGCTTCATACATACTTTGATACTTATAAACAGTAATGATATACCTAAGTTATCTTTTCTCTTATGCTCACATCTCCCTAAAATTGGAATTTATTAATGTTTATATGAACTATTCCTTATACAAACCAGAGAATTGCCCTATTTATAAGAGTAATATCTACCTTTAATCAAACATTTCTCTGAGTGCTTAAATATATTATTTAATTTTCACTAAAACTGTATTAAATACATTATCTGATTTAATTTGCACAAAAATAATATAAGGGGGCTTCCCTCGTGGTTGAGAGTCCACCTGCCGATGCAGGGGACGTGGCTTCATGCCCCGATCTGGGAGGATCCCACGTGCCGCGGAGCGGCTGGGCCCGTGAGCCATGGCCGCTGAGCCTGCGCGTCCGGAGCCTGTGCTCCGCGGCGGGAGAGGCCACAACAGGGAGAGGCCTGCGTACCCCCAAAAAAAAAAAAATGATATAAGGTTTTGTCCACAAAATTTGTGTGTCATAAACCTAGTATATGATACATGTTTGTATGACACCACTGCCTTTTCTCTTTATTCTTTCTACAGTCTTGTTCTATCCCTTCGATAATAATTTATCAAAACAAAACTGGGAATAATTCTTTACAAAACAAAAGGATTCTTCATGGGCTTCCTTTAAATCACAAGTATCTCCAATGCACTTAGAACTTGATTTAATTATATTTGATCTACATGCTCTTATTTTGAGGAAACATGCATTGTGCAATGTGTAACTATACCTTAAATTGTCATCCTTGGTTTCAGTCCTTATCTTAAATAAGATAAGTAAACTTTGGAACAGAGATCAGGGTTTTGTTTCCATAAGAGTTAAAAAAAAAAAAGGTAAGCAACTGTAATATTTTAAGTTGGGAGATTTAACCCAAAATGGGGAATTTCAGTTTCTCTGGAGAAATCTGAAAAATGGACAACAGTTGGCTTGCATTCTCACATAGCACCTAACAACAAAAGCCTTTAGAAAGGGCATGAATTAGCCAATGCTCCACAGTCCTCATTGTTCCCAATTGTTTCCTTCTCTTTCTTTACTTGCTTTGTTCTTGAATGCATTAAATATTCACTCCTTTAAACATAAGAACATATTGCTTTAACCAAAGAACGGAAGTGCTAGCTGTGAGACCAAATAGGTAGAGTAGAGCCTTCACTGGCAAAGTGGGCACAACCCTCATTTTCAAAGGATGTAATCAACAAGCATCTAATAAAGTACTAGATGTTTTTGCATCAGGTGCTTTGTTGTTCTTAGACTTCAGTTTACTTTGTGGCCCTGTGATGCAGTTTTCTGATTCAGTCTAGAAAAGCTGAGATTTTGTAGTTTATTTGGATTTTTTTAAGTTTGATTTTGGCTTTCTGCATTTTAAATAAGAGAAAACTCATTTTGAAGAGATATATATATATATATATGGATATATCCATATATAGCTATAAGCAGAGAATTGACCTGATAAAAGTTATGTGTTAGAAAATTGAATTCTATGTCAAGTCAATGAAGAATATTTTCTACATGAAAGTTGAATAAAAGGGGGAACAACCTGGAGGCTATTGTACATAATGAAGACCTTACCTAAGGCTTGGTAGACAAAAAGCGGGTCTAGATTCAAGACTTAATTTGGGGTAATATCAACTAGATTGTCTGGTACAGCTGAAGGAAGGGCTGAAGGAGAGGGAGAAATTGGGTGAATCCCAATCTGGACATCCGGATGGAGTTTTGGTATTTTAAATGAGTTGAATTTAGGAGGAAGAGGAAGCAGAGTGGTTTTTGTTTTGTTTTGTTTTGTTGCATATCTAGGCAACTAAGAAATTATTTAAAAATCAAAGGTGATACACTTTTTTTTTGGAGGGTATGCTCAAATGTTTTTTTATCAGAGATGCATGATCAAAAAACTTGGAGACTGAGTGCAGTACTACGAAAAGAAAAATAAATTTGGCAGTTATGGGGAATTTGAGGTGCCTATAGAACATTTAGGCAGTAATTTACAGTGGGCAATAAGGGTCTAGATCAGACAGAACTTTCTGTGATCATAGAGAAGTTCTAAATATGTACTGTTCAATATGGTGGCCAGTTGCCATTTACGACCGTTGAGCAAAAGGTGATACATTTTCTCATTCAGAAAAAAAATATTTTTCCAGTTTATTTGGAAAAAAAAATGAAAAATGTGCCATTTTTCTTCTCCGTGTGTGCATTTCTTTTTCCTCCTTGCCTGAACTCAAACGCACCATGATCAGTCAGGGATCATTTATTAATGAAGTTCTTCCCTTCTTCATCCTTCAGCTGCCAGTGCTGAGAGCAAGCCTCACTATGGAAAGAATAATCAATATCTCACAGTACTTTTACTAGAAGCTATCAAATGGAATGGAAATGAAATATTTTTGTTCTTTTTAAAATTAGGAATTAATAAATATTACTCATTTTTCCCATCGCCATTTACCCGTGGTTCATCAAATGGTTATGCAGATGACATAACTGCAACAAGGAACATTTCTGTGCCATTGATCTTCTCCCCTTGAGCACTCATATTTCTAGCAGACAAAGCTGACGAGCATGATAGATGAAGTTTGTAACAATATTTAACCTTTTTCCTCAGATCTTTACTAAGTAATCACACTATTTTACAACATCTAAGCCAATATAGTATTTTATAGCTTAAAAATGATTTCATGGATTTGATTTTATATAGTACCCAGAACAGCCATACCTACCTGCACAAGAAAACATGATACGCAATCACAGCTGCTAAGTGACCTGCCAAAGTTCACTTGCTAGTTAGCGGCCAAGTAAAAATTAGAAATCTAGATCTTCTCACTCATCCTGACTTTTCACACTGTTTTTCCTTACACACACAAATAATGCTGTTGCCTCACCATGAAGCTGGGCAATCACTTAGAGGTCTTTATCCCCGATGACAACTGACAGATTTATAAGAATTTTATTTAGCTAGCAAGTCCCCATCCAAGTTCTCTGGATCCTCACAGTGAGTTGGGTTTGTGAGCTCCTTTTATTATTTTAGATGCTCTGATGCCGTGATTAGCTGCACAAGCCAATCTCAGATTTCTTGTTTTGACTGAAAGTATATCAATTCCAACTGGTAAAGCTGATTATTTTATTCAGATTCCTTTGGCAGTTTTATATCTCTGATACCTAAAGTATGTATTTGACAAATCCACTGGAAAATCAATGCATTTAGCAAATCCATTTTGCTTTGTTAAGTAAAATCTTTCACAGGATGGAGTCTATGATAAAGACTGGGTCGAACATAAATGCTCAGATCTGTGTTTTCATCTGATATTAAGTTGGTTAACCTTGCTGAACTTGAGTTTCCATATCAGGAGGAAAAAAACCACTCAATATTTATTCTATAAATATTTATTGGGTTCTTTCAATGTGTCAAAGACTTGTATGAGTACTAAAAAGTGGATAAGAGGAGCTTTTTCATATGGATATTTTGATTTTAAAATAATGTGTGCAAAGCCTGTGACTCTGCCATAGCTTGTTGGCCAACGGACTCAAAAATGAGACCTAGGACCTGCCTTTCACCAGCCCCCTCTCTAGACAGCTCAGCTTCACAGCTGTGGCCACAGCAGAGCCTGGGACACAGCAGAGCAGAAGGGATTCATGATGGTGCTGGTGTATCTTAGTGAGTCACCATAGGGAGTGGGGCAGGCTGATTTGAACCTAGACATCTTCTGTTTACATATAAATATCCTGCTAATCAGTGATGACAAGAGAGGAAACATAGGCAAATGCCAGTTAAAATGGAGTTAGAAGCATTTTTTTTTAAGTACATTTGGTAGAGCTTGGCAGTGGTTCTTGAATTATACAGGAAGAAATCTTTAGAAATGAAATGGCCTCAGACAGAGGTAAAGGGAATAGTTTTGTAACAGGCTGTCAGAGGAAGTCTCTGAAAGTAAACCTTGTCTTTCATTGCTTCTAAAAAGGATAGCTTTTAAGTAAGTGTATTTTTTCTTTGTGTGTGTGTGTGTGTGTTTAGAGGACAGAGATTTCTTTTGATTCACTGCAAAGAAAAGATCTTTGTTTAATGGCTTAATTACAGGCTCAGTCTCAGGTATGCTCTTAGTGCCCTTTTAGGATACTGTTCCTTTTAACATGCCCTCATATCATGGAGGCCATGGCATTTATAAGGTATACTCACCATTTATGAATTTTGTGGTACTTTTTTTCCCCTTCAAATGCACTGTGGAGTCCATCATAGGGACTCCTTCAAGGAAAATGACTTTAAAGTGTTTTATCTTTTAGAATCTATCTTTGTTAATATTTTAGGATAAAACTAGCAGATTCTACACAGGGAAACTCTGCACTACCTGCTAAATGGAAGGAAGAGGATGTAACGCCTGTTTATTTTTCAGTTTCAAGGGTTATGTGGATGCGTAAGAGTTAATAGAATTCCATGAAACCTACAGCAGGTTTTTCTTCAACTCATACATTATTTTTTGCTAGGTTCCCAAGATTGGCCTTATATAAAAAAAAGTAAAAAAGGTCAAAGTCAAAATTTGGGGTCTATATGCTTTCCTTTTTTTTTTTTTTGTCCACTTTCCAGCCTCAATTAAGCCAACAGTACCCAGTGAACTTCTGTCTTGCCCACACTGCTTAGATTGCTGCCCTGGTAATTCTTATACCCAACTGTACGAACACTCTATCAGATGTCCCTGAACTTCTGCTTTCCAACCCAATGTGTCATGCTTTGGATACATCTTCATCCAGGAGGTCAGCTTTGTTTTAGTTAAGAAGTTGATTGTTTTCTAACGACAGATTGTAATACATAGCTTTAACCATCACAAGCCAAGTTCTCCATATTTATGGGAACCTTCATGACAGCACAGGACTCCGCTCAGTTAAGACGGTGTGACTCATACTTCAAATTGTGGGCACTTTAATAGTCCTTGTAAAATAATATTTTATGCTAAATGGGACTTTTGGATGGAATTACTCAAATCACTTCACATAAGAAAACACCTTTTCTGTTGATTCACAAGCTGCTCTTTCGTTATACCCTTGTCTTTACTGTAGAAACATAAAACCATATTCTTATCATTTGTTTCAAACAGACTATTTTCATGAAATTAATAAGCAAAAATAAAATAAAATAGCGCCAGCTCCAAGGGACCCAGGGCCTAATGTTAATAAAGGGTGAATTGCTAAAAATAAAATAACAACAACAAAACCCCACCTTTCTAGTAGCTACAGCTCTGATAAGGATGGCATGAAAATCTGTCTTTTGACCACTGCTTGACCACTTACAAAGCGCTGGCATGTTGATTAACTCAGTTGAGCCTCACAGCAAACTTGTAGAATGGCAGGACATGCATGAGGGTTCCCATCTTGCAGATGTGGAAAGGAAAGTCCAACAATATGAAGTCACTTTCTCACGGCCATACCACTCCCAAGTGACAGAGCTGTTACTTAAGTTCAGGTGTGTTGGCTCTAAAATACCTGGGATTTCCATGAACCAGATCACCTCTTCTGAAGCATGAAAATTCAGATCCAAGAGGTACTCTCATCATCAAGATCTCAAGTCACGAAATCTCAAATGAAAGAAAGTCTTTTTCTTCCAAATATTTCTTTTTCTTTAATATTATCCCCCCACCATCCCCAGATCTACTTTCTTCTTTGTGCTCTAGCACTAATCACTTTTTAATATATTTTTTATGATATTAATGGTGTGTTTCTGTTGCGTTCCTTCCTTCACACTCCTTGAGGACAAGATTTTTGTGCGTGTGGTTATTTTATTTTGGTCAAGTGCCCAGAACATCGATCAGCAGACTATAGTTTGCAGCTGGTTTTACTTGACCTCCCAAACTAAGAATTGTTTTTACATTTTAAAGCATTGTTTAAAAAAAAAAACTGAAGAAGGCTATGTGACAGAAAGCATGTATGGTCCACAAAATTTCACTATCTGGCCCCTTACAGAAAAAGTTTGCCAACTCCTGGTCTAGAAATTTGCCCAGCACACGGTAGGAGCTCCGCGTACCTGTTGAATGAATGGTGCATGTGTGCACCTGTGTTGAAGGGCATCTTCTTCCATGGAGCTAATTCCTGACAATAAGACCCACCCGAATGAGAGAACCTGAATGCCTCATTCTCCCACTGTGAGCCAGTGGCATCTGGCAAACATGATGGTGTTTTCTGTCCCGTTGTTATTTCCATCTCCATAGCACAGATGTAGGTTAGGCATCTCAAAATCAGGAGCTATTCAGCAGCTAGTGGAGAATATTCATTGTTATTTGGGCTGTCAGTGTAATTAGCTCATCTTTTAGAAGGCTTTGCACCAAGCCTTGTTTGTTATTGGAGACTTTGCCTCATCACCACCATTCACATGCATATTAGAGTTTCAAAGAGCATGTTGCTATTTTGATTTTTCTTAGGAGTTAAAATAAAATATTCAATATCTATCTCACCCATCGCTCACAGCCCTTGAAGACAAAGCCCCTTGGTCTGCATGTAGCTAATGGCCAATATTCCACGGAGCCTTTGATAATGGCCCAGATAAGAGTGAAGAGCAGGCAAGCACAGAGTACACTGTAATAAGGTCACTAAAGCTGTAAATTACTGGTTTTCATCCTTAGATATGTCTTGCAATGGCCGGAGAGAGTTTCGCTTCATTAAATCTGAGAAGTCGCAACTCAAGCTAAATCTCTCTAGAGATATTAAATGCCGAACATATGCAATTACACCAAATGATGCTCCCAACTTGAACAGCCCAAGCTTTTTTTAAAAACTATTATCTCAATTTCTTACCCATGTTTCCTCCGTCTTCACTGCCCCTTGCCCCCAGCCCACTATGCCCTCCTTTACAAATAGCTCTTGAAATACCAGCCAGGGCTCTGGCGCTGGGCTGCTGGCTGCTCATCCCGTCTCACTGATGATTCCCACTGGTTTTTAGAATGAAACTCTACTTCTGTCGTTCACAGTAGCCTTTCCTGGCTACATTTTAATTAATTCCGTATGGTACAATGATGATAATTTGGTCCAAAATAAAAGTGAGCCTGAGTTAATGCCGTTATCATTAGAAAGATTTAATGTACAGAGGCAATTAGGAAGTTCTTCTGGAAGTATTGTGGAGTGTGAAGGGAAGAAAGAAGTAAGGGATGCCAAAAACTCATTCACCATATTAACAGCTGTGAGAACGGGAGACCCTTAGAGAAGTTCTCCCCTGGGTCCCTTCCGTGATTGCATCTGCTAGTGACTCTTATTGAACCTCAGCATGACCTACGTTTTTATTATATGGTTGGTACTGAGAGCCGACTCACAAGATCCAGAGAGGGCAGAGATGCAAAGCTTTTTCCACATCACCTTGGTGACCGACCTGGATTGAAATGGATGCCTGGATTGAACAGTCATGTCCTCTTCCTTGGTAGTACATTTTCTTTATTGTTTTTTTCAAAGTGGGATGACCAAAAGCCAACGTTGTGGTGCCATCTACATTTAGAAGTGTTCTGCCCATTCTGTTATTGTTTTTGCTGTACCGTGGTAACTAGCCCATACATCTGGATGTGCCTGTTCTCTTTACACTTCCCTACTTACAAAGCATCCTCTTGACTCTGGGCAGGATTTGCTCTTTAAACTGGTCTCAGGGCTGCTTCCTCTATTAAAAACTTCTATATCATGTGTTTAATCTATGTGATGCTGTCACCAACTAGTTGTCCTGGAAAATGGTTCTAATATGACCAAGCTTTTTTTTTTTTTTTTTTTTTTTGCGGTACGCAGGCCTCTCACTGTCGCGGTCTCTCCCACCGCGGAGCACAGGCTCCGGACACGCAGGCTCAGCGGCCAAGGCTCACGGGCCCAGCCGCTCCGTAGCATGTGAGATCTTCCCGGACCGGGGCAGGAACCCACGTCCCCTGCATCGGCAGGCGGACTCTCAACCACTGCGCCACCAGGGAAGCCCTGACCAAGCATTTTTGACTGATAACAGTTGACTTACTGCCCTTCCCAGTGATATTTGCACCTTAATATTGATTAATGGAGGCAAGTCAAGTCCTTTTATATCAGAGAAAATTTTGGTTTGAGGTAGACTCTTCGGGAACTCCTGACAGCTTTCAACTGATTTTGATACATATTTCCAAATTGGTCTTAGGAATATTTAATTTGCTTATATTAATCAAATATACAAGTTTTCCCAATGTTGGAGCACTCCAGCCCTGTCCTCGGTCCTCATCTCTTTATTCATAGTTACATCCTCCTTGATCTCATCTAGTCTCATGGTTTAATACCTCAGGCACAGACTTTTCTGCTAAACTCTTCGTTCACATATCTAACTGGCAATTCCACATCCCCACTCGGATGGCTAAGAGATATCTCACGTTCAACGTGCCCAGCGTGAAACCCTGGTCCTTCCTACCAAATATGGTTCTGTCGCAGCCTTCCCTACTTCAGCTGATGGAAGCTTCATCCTTCTATATGCTCAGGTCAATTTAGATAAAAAACTTGTCATCTGTGACTACTCCATCTTTCTCATACTTTACATTCAATCCAATTGTTGGATCTATTTTCTTTTTTTTTAACATCTTTATTGGAGTCTAATTGCTTTACAATGGTGTGTTAGTTTCTGCTGTATAACAAAGTGAATCGGCTATACGTACACATATATCCCCATGTCTCCTCCCTCTTGCGTCTATTTTCTATAGATAGAATCTGACTATATGTTCTCTTCAGAGTACCTCAGCTCCTTCTACTACCTTGGTAGTACAATGCATGGCCTTCCTCTCCTACCACAGCAATAGTTTTGACCAGGTTTCTGTGTTTTTGTTGTTGCTCCCCTGTAATCCATTCTCAACACTGCAATTGGAGTGAAATTTTTAAATGTTAGATCTTTGTCATTCTTGCCATGGCTCTCCATGTTAGAGTAAAAGCTCATAAAGAACTGGCTCTAACACAATGTTGTAAATCTACTTTACTCCAATACAAATTAAAAAAAAGAACTGGCTCCTCTTTACTCGTGTTTCCATCTCCTACTGTGGTGCCTGCTCATTCCACTCTTGCACTTTCATCCTTGTTACTGCCTTAAGTGTCACCCTTCCATAGCCCCTTTGCTCTGGTCCACTTTGCCTAGAACCTTCTTCCTCCAGTGCCTTCTTTTCTAGTTCCTGGTATCTTTCAAGTCTTTGCTTATATCTCACCTTCTCAGTGAAGCGTATTCCACACCTCCTAAGCCTTCCTCCTTACTCTGATTTTACCTTTTTAATTTTTCCATAGCCCTTATGACTTCTAGCATACTATATAATTCTATGTATTATGTATGTTTTCCATCTCTTTCCACTGGCTAGAATGTAACCTCCTTGAGGTCATAGATCTTTATTTTGTTCATCGATATATCCCAAGAACTCAGTAACCCCTCAATAAATATCAGTGAATCGTATGTAGTGTTTAGGGTTCTGGCGTCAAACAGCCCAGGTTAAAATCCCAGCACTGCTTTGCTTACTGGTACTGACTGACCCTGTGCAAGCCGCTTGGCATTTTGTGGTCTCATATTACTTATCTGAAAAAAAAGCATTGAAGATATTACCTACTTCATAGAGCCATTGTTAGGATTATTTGAGATAACATATACAAACTCCAGAGAATTGTACTGTACAGACAGAAAACTCTCCAAAACTTTTATTTGTTACTTATCCCCTGCAACAATCTTATGAGATAAGTACTATTTTATCTACATTTTACAAGTGAGAGAAAATGGAACTTAGAAAACTTAACAATTTGATGAGACACACAGTAAGTGGCAGAATTGGGATTCAAATTCAGTTCCATTTGACAATATATTTAATGTTCAATCTCTCCTCATAGTTTATGATGCTTTTGCAAATGGAATATCTTTTTCCAATTACATCTTCTAACTGAAGGTATATAAGAAATTATTGATTTTTAAATATTTATCTTTTATAGCCTATCAGATGAGCTTTGTCCTTTCAGTGTTTATTTCAAATCTTGTTTCAAACACTTATTTAAAATCTTGTGTCAGATCTTACTGTATGGAGGAGAAATTTCAGAAAACATTTAGTAACGGAGGCAGCAAAGCATCCTTGAGTAATCTGAGTAGTTTATGCCATCATGGGAATGCTTTTAATGCTCATTCTTTATTGTTATACTCACTGAGGACTTAAAATATACATTGTTTATAATGCTTAAAGGAATCCTTTTATTCTTAGAGTTTTGTGTTGCTTTCATCAAGAATGTTTAAACTGATCAGTTATCTTCATATATTATTTTAAACAACCTTGAAAAATAAAGGAGATAATAGTTGCAAATACCTGTTTAACTTTATGAAGAAGAGTAGCTTGTGAATTATAGGCACTATACAAACAATATTGATTTGAGGCGTGCCTATTGCTATAATGTCTAGGATGCTTTGATGAAAGCTCTATTTTAAACTCACATGCTGTATGAGGCAGCTGGCTGTCTTGATCAATCCTTTCTCCACCTGAAACCAAAGCTTCAAGCACCTGATAAAAGGGTTGCCGCTCCAGAGGCTCATAGGATCACACTGTATTCTGTCTTCTACTCTATGGCAAATCCTTTCTTTCTGCCTTGTTGTCTGTCTTTCTCCTTCTGGGAAGGTTATCTATTGTTTCCAAGTATCTGTGACCCTACTTGGTAACCAAGGAGATGGTATCATTCCCCACTGATACGAGGGGCAGTGATGGGACTTGCACCCGTCAATAAAGTGTGACCAGGATGACACATGCCATGTGTGAGCAGAAAGTTTGAAAGCCATAGCATTGCTCTACCATTACTCTTTTCCCTCTATCACAAGAGCAGCTTGCCCCCTGTATGGGTTTCTCTTTCAGGCTCAGTCTCAGAATAAAGAAGATGAAGAGGAGAGCTACCTCCAGTTGGAGCTAGAGGTTGTTTACCTTGGGAAGGGGTTAGCGTGTTGTGGGAGAAGGAGGGAGGGAAACAAATACTTGTGACCAAGTGAGAATACTTAGGAAGTCGTGTTAATTTTCTCAAGTACTCCCTGCTCCACCCTGTGGGAAGATTATACACTCCCAATCCATTGGTATCTAGCTTAGTCATGTGATTTGCTAGTGCAACATGACTTCTTTGGCCAATAAGATGCCAGCAGAAGGAGGTCCAAGCCACATCTGAGAAAGCTTGATTGTCCTTCTGCCATAACCAGAGCAGCACGTCCCAGAGAGGAGCTGTTCCATCAGCCTTGTTTCCAGAGTGAAGACGAATGGACAGCAGAGATGCAGCCAAAGCACATTGGAAAAAGCATGCATGAGGTAAACCTTCATTGTTCTAAGTCACTGAGATTTGGGGATTGTTTGTTAACATTGCAAAAGCTCACTGATGTATCTTCTTTTCCTTCAAACAGGGATTCTATTTCTCTACCAACAAGGTGGCCAACTTTTTAGAAAGCCAACCTGGGGCATGGCCATACCAAAAATACAAAGTAATAGAATATATAATAAATACTTATATATGTATGTTTATGACTCAATCATAAACTTATGTAAAATATGTATTTACATGAAATTTATATTATACTTTATTATTTACTTTTCTGTTATATACATGCTTTTATTTAAGCAGAAAAATAGGACTAGTTAACAGTGACAATTAGTAGTAATTTATGGTAGGATTAATTGAATAATGTGTATGAGAGAACATAACAATATTTTGTAATGTTTCTTTTTATCCTCTGGTTTAGTGACTTATTTTTAACTTTTTAAAAATCTTTTACTTGGGTGTATAAATTTGTAGGCAAAATTACTTTATTTCTTAAGATATATAAATATAATATACTTTAACAGAATAGGACTAAGTACACAGATCTTACCTATATTTAATTTTAAAAAGATATATATTTCTTTCTGTGCCATAGTATAGGGTATTTTTTATCTTGTTTCTTTTCCTAACGATACTTCTTTGAAGTGCCTGCAGCTTTTAGAACTTCCTTCTTTTCCTTTATGTGGTGATAAAACTTAGTACAAACATAAAACTCACTATGAACAGTTGCAGGCTGCTTTTCTCACACCCACTTACATTGAATCCTGGTGTCAGTCCAAAGCGATGACATCAAGCCAAATAGCTTCTCCACAAAAATGTCTGAACATAGAATATTTGAGATTTTACTTACTGGTAACAACAGGTTTTCAAATTTGTATAAATTTGTTTTCACCTTTCCAAAAATGTGCATTTATTTTGTATCAATAATCTCGTTTTGGTAAACTAGCTGTTTGTCAGTTACGACCTTGGCATCTATCTTTAATATGGAGGGTCTCCATGTTTAATATATCACCATTTTTAAACATATTGGGTATCATCATCAATTCAACTTTTCTTTCTCAGGGAAATGGATTCATATAAATACCAAAGGGGCTAACACACCTGTATCCAAATTCTGGCTGTTGTTTGTCCACATTTTATGAGTTGCAAAATCTGAATCAGGAACTGTCACTTAACTTAGCTGCACTGAGAAATTAAGGGAATGATTGGATAGTGTGTGTGTGTATCCTTGTGGTATGTCCACGGTCATCCAGTACTTGTTATTTTCAAATGAGCATTGGTTTTATTTGGTGAGATTAAAAAAAATTCTTGATTTAGAAGTACTTACCTTTCTCATGCCTAACTTATGAGATTCAGGCTCTCTATTTGCTTTCATATCCTTTCTCCACCATGCCCAAACCAAAATTATTTTTGGCATATTGGCAGGACGTTCTGTTTTTGATTATTTCCTTTCCCAGTCCTTTCACCTGTCTCTAAATGAACACAGCTATTTATCCCTCTTTTCTGATGATGTCTGGGTCTTGCTAGCATTGATATTGTCACCATTTTCATTGTCATTATCTGACCTCTTAGAAAAATGTGGTCCCAATATTGACAATGTTAAAAATTAAACTAGCACCATCTGGATAAAAAGCAGAGCAGTTTGTCCTCAGGCAAAGTCAAAGATGGACTGTTAGTTTTCATGGTTACAACATACTTAAGCTGCACGCTTAAGTCACAGCACTTGGAATGACACAACAATGGTGATACATTATGGTGATGGACAAATCATGATTTCTAACATCACCAGTCAGGGGGAAAATCAGTGACAGTGATTACAGAAGGCGAGTAACCTATACCTTATTCATGTGACACTAAAAACAGTATTACTTTCAGCCCATGGATTGTTTTCTTTTGAAATGTCCCGTTTTTTGTTTTGTTTTGTTTTGTTTGTATTTTCCCCCCAAATGTTTGTACCTATCTCTGAATACCAGGATTTCTTGCTGAACTTTCAGTGCTAAAACCAGGACAGAACTGAGCAAGCGGTATGGGTTGGCCACCCTATTGCAAATTCTCTCAGATTATTGCTTTATTTAGCTATTTGTCAAGACATTGCTAGGAGACTGCCTCTTCTGTCATGCTTGGCTGCATTTTCTGGAGCTCTACGGCCAGTTGCCAGGACCTCTATGTTCCAGAGGATTCCAGGGATTCCATTTTCTGAAAAGGTTCCCACTTATCTTCATCCACCCAAAAATGTTGCTTATTCCAGAGCATGTCACCCTAAAATGTTTCATTTCCTCAATTTCCTGGAGTACTTTTTTTTTATTCATGAAGTTTCAGAAAGATTCTATTACTTGACCCTTTAACAAGCATGGAAAAAAATTTGTCAAGAGGGTTTAAATATCAGAACTTATTTATACTTTGGTTGTTTTTTCTTTCTCTGAGAACCTGATCAAGTTCTGGAGAAGGTATTATGGATGTGGAAGGAATGGTTCATGTGCTGAGTCTTCTCTTGTTTCAGTGTTTTTGTTTTCATATTTTTACACTTTATGCCTGTCTTGGACTGCCTGCCATGATTTATGAAGCTGTTTCTTTGAATATGGTGTCTTCTCTAGAGGGAAAGACAGATGTGGGGGGCAGGGGGAATTGTTGAGACACATCTATAAACATTGTGAAAAAGCAGGAGGATGCAATTTCCAGAGTCAGGCAGTTTATATTTTCAATAGAAATTTTCCTTGCTCTCAGGAGGGGGAAACACTACCACCTGTGTGCTTGTCAAGTCTGGAAGTAGATCATTAACTCTTTGTTTAATGTCCTTGATAATTTACTAAGAAGAAAAGAATATCCTGCTTTGTTAATGTCATACAAAGTTCTCTTAATTTCTTCATGGGAATCTGTAATAGGATCCCCTAAGATCCTAGAATCAAACTGAAGTCATAGCATCCCATTTGTATATTAGTATCAGATTCAACTACGGGGAAACTCTGACACAGTAACTAATGAAAATAATTAAATGAAATCACAAATGAATATAAAAATATATATTCTATTCATTTTAAAGTTATTTTTACAATATCTGATTAGAAATTTAAGCTGCAATTAAAGGTTCTTCTTGAAATAATTTGACATTTTTTCTATGTAAAGGCTCTGAAATTCTGTTAATAATGAATTCTTTGAATTTGCTATTTATTTGACTTTTTACTATGCTAGCGTTTCCTTTGACTTATTTCCAAAGACATTCACTTCTTATTCTTGAAACCATAGTGGTAACCTTTGTTCCTTGGGATCAATACTATGCTACAGGAGGTAGGTGTGTGGAAGACAAATGCACTGTATCAGCAGTAGAAACAACCTACATTCAGATTTCAACACCCATGATCGTTGGAGAACTCAGGGTGCCTTTGTTGTAATGTCCTTAAGGGGTGCGTGGAGAGAGGCTTTGCTGGGGTCTGGTGCTGTTCATCCTGCTTCCTTCCCTTTTGTTCCCTGACTTCTGAGAAGCATCCTTCCTGTGATACTCCTCTCCTCTCACTCTTTTTTTATTTTCCTTCTCTTTTATTCCTCTCCCTCTCTTTTTCCTGGCTACTCCTTTCTCCCAATCCCAATCACATTCTTTCTTCCTTTCTCCTCAAAGAAAACTAGTTCCCAAATATTTTTTTTTCTGAATACATAGTGAAAGGTAGGACAGGATGCAATAGAATATAGAAAAAAAAAAGAGAGAGAGAGAGAGGGTTGTAAAAGAATACACCTTATGTTATGAGACTAAAGGCAGAGGAAAATTGTTCTACGGCAATTGTTATGGAATCAAATGAGAGATATTTTCTGTTTCTTCTTTCTCTTCTTTAAAGCTGTTAATATTGATGGCTTCCTCTTTGAGAACCTTGAAATAAACAGTAAGGGGCAGATGCTACACAAATGAACAGTCTTGTTGCAACTCTGTAGCAATTTTTAGTTCACTCTAAATTAACGTGTTTTCTACTTAGAAAAACTCTAGTGAGTAACTCATATGTGTTTTAGATAATAAAGATTGTATTTTACACAAATTTGTTTATCCCCATCCCAAACTAAACAGAGAGAATGTGCTTTCTTGACTGCACTGGAGTTAACTATGACTGCTGTAGACAAAAGTATTGTCATGAAGTTAGGGCTGGCCAAGGTCCCCTGTATCCCATCTTCCAGGTCCTTGGAAAATTCTGTTTAAAAACTTATAGCTAAATTGTTACTGTTTCTTGAAACAAATTACCTTGACAAATGTTGAGTTCTGCTTCACCTTCCGCTACCTCCAACATTTTAGTACTGTTTCGCTCTTTTGAACAGAACTGTTTTTGTCAAGTCATTTCTCTTTCCATGCACAGAGATGAAAAAAAAGAGAAAAACATGATATGAGAACAAGCACAAGCTCCTGGGAAATTAAAAATTGTGTCTGAGCTAAATGAGTCTTAGGAGAGAAAGAAAAAAAAAGGCAAAGGTAAACAGAGTGAAAGCAACATGCATGGAGTCATGTTGATTTTAGTAAAAGTTACCCAAAGAATGTATATTTCGGCATGAGAACAAAACTGAATCAATATCTTAATCTTTAAAAAGTGACCATAAATAAACAATATAAAAATTAGCATAGAATATGAAAGTTGTTCAGAAAACATAACAAAAACATTTTAATTAACAGGAAATATTAATCAAAATCTTAGGAGAAAGAAAGTAGTATTGGTAAATATTGGTAATATTGGTCTTATTAATAGACCCTTCAGATGAAATTTGCACGGTCAGCTGCTTACGTTGTAGTTCTGAACTCTTGCTGATTCTTTTTGATAGATGCAAAGTCATTTAAACACTGCTAATGTTTATTAAGTGTCTGTTGGGGTTACTTGCATTCTGTGAGATGTGTGAGGATGAACAAAAGAAACGTTATATATTAACTGTTTTTTCCATCACGCAAAGTACACTTGAGGAAGAAGAGAGCCAGATGTAAAGGCAATATGTGATTATTAACAAGAGTGTTGTAGATAGTAAATGGGACCAAAATTCAGGTGCAAGTGTAATACCTTTTTTTTTTTTACATTTTATTTTATTTTATTTTTAACTGGAGTATAGTTGCTTTACAATGTTGTGTTAGTTTCTACTGTACAGCAAAGTGAGTCAGCTATACATATACATATATCTCCTCTTTTTTGGATTTCCTTCCCATTTAGGTCACTACAGAGCTCTGAGGAGAGTTCCCTATGTTATACAGTAGGTTCGCATTAGTTATCTATTTTATACATAGTATCAATAGTGTATATATGTCAATCCCCATCTCCCAATTCATCCCTCCCCACCCCTTTCCCCCTTGGTATCCATACGTTTGTCCTCTACGCCTGTGTCTCTATTTCTGCTTTGAGAATAAGATCGTCTGTACTGATATCTTTAAGTTGGAATGATTAAGAAAAGAATTTGAGCCAGATTTTGAAAGATGGGTGCAATTCTCATACACATTAAGGAGAAACAAAATCAAGTTATGCGGAGGATAAACATAAAAATGGCTAAAATGTATCTTTCAGGGAAAAAGAGGATAGGTGTCAAGGAAATAATGGAAAGTAAAGAAGGAAATGGGTGAGGAAATAGATCATTTTAATGACAGTAAAGAAGATCTTTTTGCTTCTATCCTAATCTTCCTTTTGGTTGAAGCTCTGTGCTCATAAAGAAGATAAAGATTATTGAAATGTGCGTTTCACAGGTTTTCATGCTCGAATCTTAAAAATACATTAACTCATTGACAGTTCTACTGGTTTCACATTTTGAGTTTATTCTTTCCATCCTAGAGATCACAGTCGTCCCTCGGTATCTGCGGGAGATTGGTTCCAGGACCCCCCCTTGGATACCAAAATCTGTGGATGCTCAAGTCCCTTACAGTAGGCACTCTGTACCCGCAACCCACAGTTGGCTGGACCCGCAGATGTGGAACCTGCAGATACCAAGGGTTGACTGCTCTTTGCTCATCAATGAATTTACTTTTCTTCAATTTGTTTATATGACCAAGGCATTTGCGAGACAACTAAATAAGGTTAAATGGTGCAACCTGTGAAACTGAAGTAAGAGTTGGAAAGCTAGCTGCTAAAAGTAAGATTCAAACAGGAAAACTTGCTCTTTTACAATGTATAACTAAACAATGGATGGTTGTATTGACTAGAAATAGATCCTGATTCACCAGCTTGATGGTACCTCAGCTCAACTATAAGACACCAGCACAACCTACTTTAATATATTAAGCTTAACTTTATTCAACTTTATTCTAACATATATTAAATATCGAATGTGTTGTCATCTACTATGCTAAGTTATGGAAATATTAAATTTAATAATAAGTGATTATTATTAAGGAGGAATTTATAGTTCAGTGAGGGATAAACCCATAATTATAATACAAGGTTCTAAGTTCAAAAATAGGGGTACACTCATGGTATAGATAGAGAAGATTATTGTTAATTCTGCTGGCAACAGGAAAAGGGAGGCTTCACAGAAAGGTGACTATTTATTATGGACCTTGAAGGAGTTTTTCAAAGGAAGAAAACAACTTTATATCTGGCTATAATAGCAAGAGGAAAGGAATGGAGAAATTAAGTTGTGGTAGAGTTGGGAATCAATGAGATTTGGTATGAATAGGTTGGACATGAGATTCTGGGAATAAGACAAAAAGGGGAAGGATGGGTAAAATTGTGAAAGGACTGGTAAAACACTAATGCTCAGGAATTTAAAACTTATCTTTTTAAGAACTGTAATTCAGTGAAGAGTTGTGGATGGGAAGGTGATGTGTACAGGTCTATGCCTCAGGTGATTCTGGAAACAGTGTTAAAAATTAAATGAGAGAATCCTAGCTAGGAAAATAGAGTGGAAATAGAAGAAACATAATAAGATGAATATATAACTAAATTTCAAACTGAGAATATTTGGTGATGCAAATAGTCAAGTGGAATATTACTTTTGTATAATTTGATGAATATTATTAACAACTATGGAATACAGGAGAAGAACACCATTTAGAGAAAAGTTTGAGTTTAATTTTGACTATGATAAACTCACATTTCCTACATAACATTCAGGTAGAAATGATCCTTTTGTATTTGGATAGGGAGCTGAATAGAGAGATTAAGACTGAAGATTTAAATTTAGAAATTATAAGAATATAAAATATTGTTAAAACCTTGGTATTTGATGATCACCCCCAAAATGTCAGTGAAGCAACAGGAAAATGGGGTATGGGCAAAATACTCAAAAGCAACATTTTTTTTTTTTTTTGCCAAACTGTCAGAAAAAGTTCCCAAACCTTAAGCTTCACAGTATGACATATTGAAAAGTTAAGAAGAAAACTGTTTAAAAGCAAGGAGTCAGAGCCTTAGTAAACAACCAGAGTCTTAGTTAGGAACTCCCTAAAACACAGAAGCCTAGGAGTGTGAGTGAACCGGATAAAAATGGAGTAAACACTTTAAAACCTGAAAACCTGCATCAAATCAGCTGGCCCGGCCCAGATGGAATTTAGGCAATGTACTGTCCACTATAACTGCCAAGTAGTAGATAGAATAGACCATACCTGGAGGAAGATACCATCATCTCTAGTTTCTGTAAAATATTCTACTAAATATCAGGCATTAAATCAAAAATTACTGGGCTCGTTAAAAAAATAGAAAAAGAAATAGATTTATAAATGTCCCAGATTTTGAAGTTATCAGATATTGACATTAAAATAACTGTGGTTAATATATTTTAAAAAATAAATGGCAAGATGATACCTTTCACCAGAGAAATAGAATCTATAGGAAAAAATACAACTGCTATCCCAGAGCTAATAAGTACAATAGCTGAAATTATGAACTTAAAAGCAAATTGGATAAAGTGAAAGAAAGAATTAATTTTATTAAATGGAGTATGTTATTTGGCAGCAACTAGGATGAAGCATAGAAAGCCTCACACCCCTGCCAAAAAAAGAAAATACAAAAGATATATAAAGGAGATATATATACACATACATGTATATTTAGCAAAGGAGCTATATTAGCCATGATTAAATCATCAAATATATGTGAAACTGAAATTTCAAAAGGAGCAAAGAGAATAGGACAGAAATTATATTTGAAGATATAACAGCCCATACTTTTCTGAAACTGATGAAAAACTTCAGAACAGAGTGTAAAAGTACTAATACCCCCAAACTAGATATATACAAAGAGAATTATATGTGGAATTACACACCAGAGAAAAGCTGATTAAGACCAATGACAAAGGAAAACATTTTAAAGCAATCAGAAAAAAAATACACACTGTCTTCAAAAGGTAATTGAAAGACTGAAAACTGACTTCTCAGCAAAATATGGCAGGCAGAAGACAATAGAGTAATATCTTAAAAGTACTGAAATAAAATAGCCACTGACCTACACATCTATGCCCAGTGGAAATATCTTGTGTAATTAAAAGAAAAGTAAATACTTTAAAAATAAGTCTGAGGGCTTCCCTGATGGCGCACTGGTTGGGAATCCTCCTGCCAATGCAGGGGACACGGGTTCGGGCCGGGATCGGGGAAGATTCCACATGCCACGGAGCAACTGGGCCCGTGCACTGCAGCTACTGAGCCTGAGCTCTGCAGCCCGTGAGCCACAACTGCTGGGCCTGCAAGCCACAACTACTGAAACCTGCGGGCCTGGAGCCCGTGCTCCACAGCAGGGGAGGCCACCACAACAAGAAGCGCGGGCACCACAACGAAGAGTAGCCCCCGCTCACCGCAACTAGAGAAAGCCTCTGTGCAGCAACAAAGACCCGACGCAGCCAATAAATAAATAGATAAATAATTTACTAAATAAATAAATCTGAGAATTTATTCCTGGAAAACCACACTAAGAAAAATACTAAAGGGATTTATATAGGCAGGCGGGAAATGACCTGAGTTGGAACTAGGAAAATGCAAGCAATAAAGAGCAATGTAAATATGAGGATAACTGTAAATAATTCCGGATAGAGTCATAGTGTTAAGAATGGTACAAGACGATAATAATATGTTTTGTGGGATTTGAAACATATGTAGAAATAAAATATATTATAACAGTAATAAAAAGACGGAGACATAAATGAAGTAAAAATATTCTAAGACGTTAGCATTGTCCAGGAATTTATAAAAATCCTAATTTATATTAGCTAGCAATAAATCTAGCTATGGATAAAATATATATAATCAACAAGCTGGTACAGAGGAAAAATTGAGGAATTAACAAAACTGATTAACCCAAAAGAAGGCAAGAAAGGAGAGCAAAGGGAAACAGTAGATATATATCCTCATATATCACTAATTACAGAAAGTGCAAAGAAACTAAACACTACAGTTAGATAACAAAGATGTCACTCTGAAGAAAGAACACTCTAGCGAGTGTAAGTTGGTACAATCATTTTGGAAAACTGTAAGTGCCTGTTAATGTTAAACATATGCAAACACTACCACCCAGCAATTCCACTGCTAAGTTTATACCTTTAGAAGAGCATACATACATGAACAGAAAAACATGTTATGATCACAACATGGTGGTTCCCTCAAACTGGCAAAAACCCAAATATTCATTAGCAGAATAGACAAATAATATTATTGCCCATTCCTGCAATGGGATGAATGAGAATTCAGCAATGAGAATGAACTGCTTTATACATCAACACAAATGAATCTTACAAGCATAACATAGAAAACTTCATATACAAACGAGCATGTACAATATGGATCTATGTGCACAACATTCAAAAACAGGCAAAACTAATGCATGATGCTGGAAGTCAGGATATTGGTTATCTTAAGGGGTTTATGATTGGGGAAAGGTCATAGAGTCCTCTTTTTGAACCTTTGTTCCGAATACATCTTTGTGTTTACTTTGGGGAAATTTACTGAATTGTGCATTTATGATTTGAGGTGTTTTGTTTCAATAAAATATTTTCTTAACAAATATCAAATCTTGCTTAATAAAGCTTAACTCTGTCTATTAATTTCTGGGTGAGGTTAGAGTCTAGAGTAGGCAGATCAAGACATAAACGCAATATTAACGTTTAAGGGATGATCTTAATTCCAGCAGATCTGCTGAAAATGTCATATTTTTAGAGCTCATTTTTTGGAATTTATGTGATAAATTAATTTACAGATAGCTATCTGCTAATTAGTCACTGAGTTGGACATTTTAAGTAGATCCTTTTAAGGGAATTTGCAAGCAATTCTTTATATTGTTTGCAAAATACTGAGAAAAAGCATGCGGCATATGTATTATAAAGCAATATTCTATTTATCAAACAATGGGATGGTTCTGACACTGCTTCCTGGTGTGCATCTAATTAAACTGATGGAACTGTGGAAGTTACTGCATGTTCATTGACACTTATCAGTTGTGTCTTAGGTAAGAGGATCTTAAGTCTAAATGCTGAGATCTGAAAGAGCAAACTTCATGTTTCCAGGAACTTCTTAGGAAAAAGTGACTTCTCTGCCTTTTTATTTTTTTTCAGATAACCAGCTAATACTTTTTAAGAACTGAAATCTGACTCCTCTTAGCTTAAGGAAGGCTACTCTGGTCATCACGGATCACAAAATATTGTGGCCTCTTTAAAAGTTGAGTGGCTAATTTAATTCTGGCCAATAAATGTAATAAGTTCCTTTAGCCCAGCCCTGCCTTTACTTGTGGGACAGATTAATAAAGGTGAAAAGTGAGTCACATAAGTAGTGCATTGATTCTTTCTGAAGCCCTTGAAATACCCTGACCACTAGGGAAATCATGGAGACATGATTTGGCTGCAGTATACAGCCCATCAGGGACAGACTCGCGAATGTAGTGCAGGAGGACTGATAATTCTTGTCCTTTCCAGATTCCAGCTGAATGCCTCCAGTTTTAAAAAATTCTTGTCTTTTCCAGATTCTAGTTGAACGCCTCCATTTTTTTAATGTCTTGACTGAATTATTATTATTATTATTATTTTTGGTACGCGGGCCTCTCACTGTTGTGGCCTCTCCCATTGTGGAGCACAGGCTCTGGATGCGCAGGCCCAGCGGCCATGGCTCACGGGCCCAGCCGCTCCGTGGCATGTGGGATCTTCCCAGACCGGGGCACGAACCCGCGTCCTCTGCATCGGCAGGCGGACTCTCAACCACTGCGCCACCAGGGAAGCCCTTGACTGAATTATTTTTAAATATTCAATTCCAAAGTTGATTTTTTGGTTGGGCAAGGTGGTTGGGACATGGAGAAGTGGTGGAGCATAAGGAGAAATGTAGGGCATATGGTTTATCACATCAGGCAGCATGGCATGTAGTTTCATAAGTAAATTCTTTGCATTGCTTTTTTTAAATTATTTTTTTATTATTTTATTTTATTTTTTTAGGAACTAGTATTTTTGCAGGTAACTTTTTATTTTATTTTTTTAAACTTCAATCATTCTTTGGCAAAGACTAGACCTTTGTTTTGTTTTGTTTTTATTAATTAATTTATTTATTTTTGCTGTGTTGGGTCTTCGTTTCTGTGTGAAGGCTTTTTCTAGTTGTGGCAAGCGGGGGCCACTCTTCATCGTGGTGCGCGGGCCTCTCACTATCGCGGCCTCTCTTGTTGCGGAGCACAGGCTCCAGACGCGCAGGCTCAGTAGTTGTGGCTCACGGGCCTAGTTGCTCCGCGGCATGTGGGATCCTCCCAGACCAGGGCTCGAACCCGTGTCCCCTGCATTGGCAGGCAGATTCTCAACCACTGCGCCACCAAGGAAGCCCTCTTTGCATTGTTTTTAATGACCCTAAAGACAAGAGGTGAGACATAAATATAAGTCAACATTATTCATCACATAAAACAATCTTCGTCACAAATGAACACTCAATAAGGATGAGTAAGATCAAATGAACTTTGCTTGATTTCTCCAGGCAAAAAAAAAAAAAGGGATTTTAACATTTCCAGTTTACACCTGGTAAAGGAAACCTCACGTCCTCCTGTTCCTTTATTGCTCGGACTCAGTACTTCTGACACGTCTCATCACCAAATGTGTGTGTGTGCAGGTTTCCACACACCAAGCAATTCTGTGACATCAACTGGGTGTCCTACAGTGTAACTCAATTCTGACACTACCTGGAGATAGTATCAGACCCTACAAAACTGACCTCCCCCCCCCCCCACACACAGGCACACACACACACACACACACACTTCAGATGCCAATTCCAAGTCCAGGTTGTCACCTGTGCTTATGAGTGCCAGTGGGTTGTATAAATCCACCTCCTTCTTAGGTATAATTAATTTGCTAGAATGCTCACAGAACTCAGGAAAATAGTTTACTTACTAGATTAACAATTTATTATAAAAGGATATAATTGAGGAATAGCCAAAGGGAAGGGATGCATAGGGCAAGGTATGGGGAAAATGGTGCTGAGTTTCCATGCCCTCTCTGGGTGCACCAATGTTCCAACACCTCCGTGTGTTCACCAACCCAGAAGCTCTCTAAACCTTGTCCTTTTGGGTTTTATGGGGGCTTCATCATATAGGCATGATTGATTAAATTATTGGCCATTGATGATTGAACTCAATCTCCAGCTTCTCTCCCCACTCAGGAGGTCTGGGTGGCGGGACTGAAAGTTTCAACCCTATAATCACGTGGTTGGTTTCCCCTGGCATTCAGCACCCGTACGTACTTAGGGGCTTTCGAAAAGTCACCTCATTAACATAAACTCAGGTGTGATTGAAAAGGGATTGTAATGAATTACAAGACACCTTTATAGCTCTTACCACTTAGGAAATTCCAGGAGTTTTAGGGGCTCTGTGCCAGAATCGAGACTAAGACCAAGCGTATACTTATTATTGTAAATCACAAAATCATACACCCTCACCCCCACCCCAATAATATAAAGAGATGCGCAGACATACAAAACCACAAGAAAACACCAGACTTCCTTCAATTATCAAGAATTATGATAAAGAGAAACTCTACTATATCCAATCCAAAAAATGTCTATTAGATCTGATTTATCCTTTCATTCAATGTATATGAGTATTTTTACAAACCATTGCTTTACCTTCCAAAGAACTTGCAGTTCTAATTACTTGTTAATTACCAACTATTTCACAGTTGCAGTGAAGTTCTAAAATAATAATTGCTGTTAACATATTACATTCATTTTCTGAAGAGCCCCTCTGCATGCACATTTTACTAATAGAAGCAACATGATTGCTATTTTTCTTGTATGTTTTATTTATTTCCGTATAGGTTTAATTCCACTGCAGTTTCTTATTTTTGCCTGTTGTATAATTCATGATTTGTACTATATTGTAGTAGGTGTATGACACTCTCATTTTATTAGCTACACTATAATTTCTGCAACTATGTAAAAATAAAGTTTGGCCATGGAGAGTTTTTATTTATTTATTATCTTTGGGCATAAAACATATTTCTAAACCGTTTCCTCAAGACACTTTGAATTTGAACCCATGTTTTGAAGTTCCTTTTAACCCCCCTTGGACTGCAAGAGCCTTCAAAGGGGCCAAACAGCTGCACTAATTATTGGAGTTTCCTAAGTCATTTTGATACCTAGCAAGAAATTGGAAAATAATAATCCTGTAGCAGCAAGAGCTGAGAGAGTAGTCTGATTTCAATTAGTGGGAATTTGATGTTCTGGAATCAGAAAGGCAGTCACACTTCATGAATTTATTTATGACATTTAACCAGAATTGGCATCACTTTTGACACTTCCATCAATTAGTAGGGTGCAAAGAAATTTTTCTTTTTTTGTCCAATAGTGACAATGGTACCATGAGCTCAGAGAGATCAATTTTAAAAGGCTAAACATAGAGACTGAATTCTCAAACTATTCTAGCTTTTAAGGAAAGAATTCCGAAAACATTTGGGCAAGACTTCAAGGTAAGATGTGACTTTGGCTATAAAATGTTTGAACTTAATTTTTTTTAAGTATCTGCCTTTTAAAGATCAATCGTCTCAATTTGGATTGATCATCCACAACATTCTGTACAGCGTGCTAGACCATGAAGATAGCCTGAACCAGGGTCTAGGGTTCAAAACACAGAAGATGAGAGGAATGCTTGTTAAACAACCAGATGGTTTTTGATGGAAGCATAGTCTATTGGAAAGGGGATAGTGAACAGAAGGTTTGGAAAGTAGGTAATAGTCAGAATGTCGGGTGTGTTGAATGTCAGGCTAAGGAATTCATTCAGAGCAGTAATCAATGTTATCAGTTTCTCTCTGGGCTATTTCTAGAGCCTCCTGACTGATATCCTTGTTCCTAGGCTCATCTCATGCTTATCTACTCATCAGAGTGAGAACAATTTTCCAACTTGTAAATCTGTTCAAACCACTCTGTTACACACCTTTCTAGGGTTTCTCATTTCTTTCAGGATAAAATCCAAACTGCTGAGCTAAGCACACAAGACCTTTTATGATTTGTCACCTGATTTCTTCCACAGCTCACTTCATTTACCCCTACCTAATCTGTCAGCTTCTGAAGTTTCTTAAAGGCATCATACCTTTTTTGCTTTGCAATAAAGTTCTGTCTGTCAAAAAGGCTCCCTGATACCGTTTTCTTCTATTCTTCTATTCTTCCTAACTTTCTAAACAGAGCTCATAGAGCATCTTTTTTTGGGGGGATGTCCACCCTTACAATGACAGTGTACTTCTTCTCTGTGTTGCTGTAGAACAATGGACTTAGCTCTGTCTTGACAGTTCCACTATTTTTAAATTGCCCTCTTGCTTCAATGTTTTCCCCAAGAGACTGTGACTTCCTTGAGGGCAAGAATTTTGACTTTTTATCTAGAAGGCCTACACTGAATGTTCAAATATCTGTTGAATAAATGGATGCTTAAGCCAATGTGTGGCATAATTTGGCCTGGATTTTAGAAAAATTAATCTAGCAGCTGTGAGAATGGATTAGGAAAGAAGGAATAATACTAAAATGTGGTGGATCAGGAAAAGGTAAGGAGGACAAACAT
Organism: Monodon monoceros; assembly: GCF_005190385.1. Taxonomy (NCBI): domain Eukaryota; kingdom Metazoa; phylum Chordata; class Mammalia; order Artiodactyla; family Monodontidae; genus Monodon; species Monodon monoceros. The sequence continues at coordinate 8,631,615 of NW_021703773.1, read as the reverse complement.
TTTGGTCTTAGGAGTAACTAACAATTACTAGTGTCACTATACAGATTCTCCTGTATAAAATATTTTTACTGTGGTTCTCACTATAGCATATAGCTGGATTACTCCCAAATAATTATTTCCAGTCTTGATCTGTCTCCTAAATTTCACAGAAGCACTGGAAAAGAGTAGAAATTTGGGGTTTCGATTCAGGTACATGTGAATTCTTATTGTGACGCTGACACTCAACATTATTGTTGCACTGGTCTTAATTAAACGTTTAAAAACTCAGAGAATTGCCCCTGAGAGAATAATTCTTATTCTGATTAATTATGAGGTATAAACTGGGTAAGGTTTACAGTAGAGTAATGTTTGGTGTCTGATCGGTCTTCAAGAATGGTAGTCATTTTATTTTGCTTACTGGAGTGTGCCACCTAGATATCACACAGGTATCTGCTTGAGGTTTAATTTACCATATTTACCCCTGTATCTGCTGCTTCTCATCTATGTTTGTTTTTTTTTTTTTTAGAATTATGACAACTTCACCCCTCAGTTTTTTGTTTTTTGTGGGGTTTTTTGTGGTACGTGGGCCTCTCACTGTTGTGGCGTCTCCCGTTGCAGAGCACAGGCTCCGGACGCGCAGACTCAGTGGCCACGGCTCACGGGCCCAGCCGCTCCGCGGCATGTGGGATCCTCCCGGACCGGGGCACGAACCCGTGTCCCCTGCATCGGCAGGTGGACTCTCAACCACTGCGCCACCAGGGGAGCCCCGAGACATCTCTTGTCCTCCAAATTTTACATGCAAACGGTGACTAAACTTTTTGTACTTACGCCTTAGTATCTCTTGGATACGTCTAATATCCACTCATGCTACCTTTATCAGGCTCATCTTTTATCTTCTGACAGTCTCCCTATGTCCAGATTCACTTTGTCCTTCAATCTTGGAGTCCCAAGAGTGATTCTTCTCAAATGCAAGTGTGATCTTGGTAGCTCCCACCTTAAAATACTTTAATGACTGCCTTTGATCTGTAGAATAGAGTACAAATTATCTAGTGGCGCCCAAATGCCTAAGTCCTTGCCTTTCCTTGAAGTCACATCTTCAGGCTCTTCTCTACGACATACTCTGCTCAAGCCATCATCTCTTCCACGTCCCAGATTGTGCTGTTGATTTCTTGGATTCATGCCTTTGGATGACTGTTTCTTTTACCAGGGTACATGCTTCCTTCTTCTCTGGATGAACTCTTCATTTTTCAAGATCAGCCTCTGTGTACTTCTTTGGGATAGTTTCTTAATCTGTTATTGAGAGGCCATTAATTTCCTCAAAACATACATTACCATGTTTGTTAAGCTGCCCCAATGTTTTCAACTGAAATCTATGGGAAGCCTTAGCTTTGGCTCATAAATTGCTGGGTACTGAGGGCTGCAATGGTGAGCAAGACGCACCTGACCCCCTCCTTCAGGCACTTACATTTTGGTTGATAAAAGGTTCAGCTAAATAATCTGAGCTAAACTTCTACTTAAATCAGGGCACAGAAAGATATTCTAGATTTTTTTTTTTTTTTTTTTTGCGGTACGCAGGCCTCTCACTGTTATGGCCTCTCCCGTTGCGGAGCACAGGCTCCGAACATGCAGGCTCAGCGACCATGGCTCACGGGCCCAGCCGCTCCGCGGCATGTGGGATCTTCCCGGACCGGGGCACGAACCCGTGTCCCTGCATCGGCAGGTGGACTCTCAACCACTGCGCCACCAGGGAAGCCCCTCTAGATGTTTTTTAACTTCTCCCTTGTAGTGGAACAGAAGAATGATGATGCTTACTGTGTTCAAAGATTACAAACTAGATAATAGATATTCGCTATCCCAGTGCCAGACTCAAGGGAAACACATGAAGCAGCATTGCCTTCTAGGTAACATTAGTATAAATGCTGAGCGTCCCATGCAGACATGTGGTACCATTCCAACCTGAAGTCAGCTTCAAGTCTGTATCCCAGAGTTGCAGAATCTCATTTCTAATGCCTGAGGATTTCACAGCTATGAAAGTTAAGTCATTGTTAAAGTTCTGCTTCTTCAACTCAATTGAAATGATAGTTGAGCAAAGATTTTTAGGCAACCCAAAAAATAAAAAGGAAATCAAAGAAACAAGAAAAGCAGGGAGATCCTAAATGTAAATGTAAACATGTCACTTTAAAATCCATTATTCAGGATGGTGTGTCCATCCTCTCACCAAGTTAGAGAGTAGGTAATGCGCCTTAAGCTATTTGGAGAAAAATAAAACTTTGCAATTCCAATAAATAATGAAAATACTTCCCTGGAGTTTTTGAGCCTCTTCTTAAATTTATCTGTTTTGGAATATAAGTTCCTTTAGGGCAAATATTATATTATACATAGCACCAAGAAATGATATATGCTTTATAAATATTTTAGAAACCTCAGAAATTAATTGCCAAGAGGAGAGGGCTTATTAGTTATTATTTCAATGTGCACAAGCCTCTCTTGCAGTAGTGCCTATTTGTAAGATGACTGAAACACTTAGACTCAGAGATAAACTGAACCAGGTTGTTAGTGTCTAGGATAGAATGGAAATCAGGAGCTATTCCTTCCTCTCCAGCCTTTGGAAAAGATATTCTTCAGATACTTTATCATATTTTCTCTATGGAAATATTCCTCAGCCATGGCTGTGCATTAGAATTACCTGCAGAGCTTATAAAAGATACTAATGGTCAGGACTCCCTCCTGGAGATTCTGGGGCTGGCTCTGACATTCTGGGATATGTAACCAGGCTTGTTCCTTTTCCTTAGTTACATATCAAAAGCCTCCTACAGTGCATGTTATTTTAATTATGAGATTCTAAAGCACACTCTCAGATAAGTAATAGCCACTGTGGTCATATAATGATTGCACAAAATCCAAAGTCTTCATGATGGTCCACAAAGTCCTATATTACCTGGAATCTTGCCTGCTTCTCTGATTCCATTTCCTATTACTCTCAGCCAGGTCCATTCTGCCTTAGACACACTGGCCTTCCTAATAGAGCAAAGTTAATTTCCATTTCGGGACCTTTGTAAATTCTCCTCCCTCTGCCAGGATGCTCTTCCTCCAGCTCTCCTTATGGTCTGCTCACTTCCTCACTTCATTCAGTTTCTCTATTATGAGAGCAGGGATTGTGTTCATCTGATTTACTACTCTATACCGAGTATTTAGAACACTGCCGTTACGGAGTAAGCACTCAGGGATATGTCTCAAAGGAATAGGTGACTTAAAAAGTGACAAATTAACACAATGTTGTAAATCAACTGTACTTTAATTAAAAATAAAGTGAAATATACCTAAAAGAGTTTCTTCTTGATGTTAACTGACTGTATCTTCCCATTACAATTATGAAAACCTACTAGGTATTTTCCAACTAGAGACCTGACTTGAGTTATATATATGTATATGGGAGCAAAGAGAGTTGACAGGGGTGGGGCTTTGGGACACTCAGTATGCTCTTGCCTCACACAAGTTTATTTTAAGGTCTCTCAACAAGTCAGGAGAATACATGTGGGTGAGTTCTTCTGTCAAGCAATGGTCCTTGGGTATTGCAACTTTATAGGATTTGAGTAATCCAGAGTCATCTGAGTCTAACCAAATATCCCCAAACTATGTTTTAGGATTGCATTCTTTGACAATTAATCCTCTCCCATATTTAGATAACAGGACCAGTGAGACTGTGAATTCAACTCACCCTATAATTCATCAACCAAATAATCAGATATTTTACTGTGTTAGCTTTTAGCTATTTCTTTTTATTGGGGTATAGAGCACGGGCTCTAGGCGCACGGGCTTCAGTAGTTGTGGCTCGTGGGCTCTAGAGCGCAGGCTCAGCAGTTGTGGCGCACGGGCTTAGTTGCTCCGTGGCATGTGGGATCTTCCCGGACCAGGGCTCGAACCCGTGTCCCCTGCATTGGCAGGCGGATTCTTAACCATTGCACCAGGGAAGTCCTGTATAGCTGTATTGTATATGTAGATGTAATTTGTTCATTTTATTGCTATATCATTCAGTCCAAGCTGGTGATGTAGGAGGCTCCTGAATTCACTTTTTCCATAGACACACCAAATATACAGCTACACATAGTAGTGAAATAACTATAGCTATAATAATTTGTTAATAGATACAGGAAGTAAAAAGATGTAAATTGTATCATCAAAAACAAAATGTGGGTGGGGCAGAGTACAAATACAGAGCTTTAGAATGCTTTCAAACTTAAACTATCATCTTAAAATAGACTGTTATGTTTTATATTGCTATATAACATTCTATTGAATTAATTTACCAAATGTTATTTATTTAGTCTACTGTGATGGGCATCAGGGCTGTTTCCAGTACTTGCCTATTAAGAATAGTCCTGCTGTTAACATTCTTGTTCATGTCCTTTGCACCACATATACACACTTTTCTGTTGGGTGTATACCTAATTGAAATATCTACATTATTGGTAGAATAAAATTTATCATCCAAACCAGTACTAGGTACTACTAGTCATTATACCAGAGGAATAGGTATAAATTGAGTCTATCTTGTGTAACCTAGGGCATGTGGACATTCTGGTCACAGCATATGTATGTGTCCAAATTTGGTAGATAATACTAAATATTTTTCTAAGTGATTATATAAATTCCACTCCCACCAACAGTGTACCTGTGCTCCATATCTTCAGCCACACTTGGTATTAGAGTTTGTATAGTATTATCTAATTTATTTAATTAGCATGTCTGTGATTATTGGTAGAGTCAGGCAGCTTTTCAAACATGTAATGGTAATTTGGAATCCACTTTTGTGAATGCTCATTTTAGTCTTTTGCTCTATCGTATTGCCTGTTTTTTTTTCTTATTGGTTCGTAGATGCTCTTTACACATTCTGAAGACAACTCAGAATGCATTTATATGCAGTTCCATATAGACTTTTAAATTAGCTTGTCAAGAAAAACAACAACAAAAACATTTTATTTTGATCTGACTGCATTGAACCTATTAGGTCAAAATGGAGAGAAGTGACATCTTTATAAGTGAGTTGTCTATGGTCTTTTGATGCCTATAATTTCACAAGAGATTCACCTCTGAAGAACGAGATAATAAGTAATACATGATAGCACTGCTTCGCTCTCCAAGCCTAACTTGGAGCAGAGGGTAATGGCAGAAAAGAGTCCTAGAGGACTTTTGGCCTCTTCTTCCCATGTGTTGACCAATCTCTAAGGTAAGAAGAGAGCCCATTGCCAGTAGAAATCACCTTCTCAGCAAAGAAGAGGATATAATGTCATTGCCCCATTCTCTTCTTTACCAATATACAAAGAAATCATTCCAACAATATGTTCCACTGATCTAATGAGAAAACCAGACATCATTTAATCATCTGGAACTAGATTTAAGCTATTAACCAAGAGGTTACCTACTATTCTTTCCACTGCCAACTGTTCTTCTTGCATCACTCTGTTTTAGTATCTCCCAGTATGAGGAACTAACTTGATCCACTTTTATAGTCATAAAATTCTTTATTTTTCTCATATTTGTAAATCTCTGCATTTTTATGGCCATCTGTTCATTTTCTGTTTCCCAGGATACAGAATAGAGTTCAATTCCAGATCCTCTATTTTTTTCCTCTTTCCTTTTATTCAAGAAAATTCTATTTTTTTTCTTACTTCTTTTTAAACTCCTGGAAGAGTCCAGGGCCTAATAGCATTCCATCTGAAGTGATAGCCACTTATTTCTCTTACGTACCATCAAGATTTTCTTTCTGTGTCCCAGTTCTCATTAACACAGCTCCACATTTCACTCACGCTGGTGTAACAATTTCTGTCAATCTTCCTTCAGTAATTATCTTAATTCTCACAGAAATCTCTTTTTATCCTAAAGGTTCAGAGACCCATTCTGTGGAAATGATTGTGATTTCTTTTCAAGCTTTCAAGTTGTTTTCTTCACAGTTTCCTAGCTAACTAGGAGAAGGATTTTACAGCCAGAGCATAATATGCTTAAGACAGGGGCTGGGGAAACACTCTCAAACCATTCTTTGTCCTTTCTCTTCTAAGACACACTGCGCAAATATTCCCCTATTTTATTCTACTAACAGAATTTCTGGGACAGGCCCCTCTTAGCTCTCCTTAAAAATCTGTGGTTCTCAAGCAACGAATCAATTACTGTATCTTTATCAAAAACGTAAGTGCCAAGCACTTAGGTTACTGTGTAGTGTTGCCATTAAACTTGAGTGTTTTGAAGTAAGAAAACCTGGGTTTTGATCTCATTCTGTCAAATGATTTTATATAATTATCTTAATCAGGGCTGTTAATACACACTGCTTTAGCCAACCCCCTTACAATTTCACTGGCTTAACACAATAAAAGTGAATTTGTTTCTAGCTCTCAAAAAATCCAGCTCAGATGTTCCTGGTTGAGTGGCTTTCCTGGGTGTCTTTACCCCAGGTGGTGACTAGGGGGTCCATGTCCCTTCCATCTGATGACTTCTGGCATCACATAGGTGCTCTGCTGAATGTATGCATTCATCTGGCTGATGAATGTGAGCAAAACTTAAAACATCACACAGAACACTTTGGGGACAAGGGAAAAACATTTCCATTCACTTTCCATTAGACAGAATGAGAAGTATGGCCCAATCTCCATGCAAGTATATTGGGAATTATAGTCTTCCATGTTCTGAGGATTGAATGGTTATCATTGAGAAAGTTCCTTTATTGGAGTTTCTTCAAATATAAGATGGAGCAAATAGCAGTACTTACATCATAGGTTGGTGTGAGTATGTCCAACCACAGAAGTGTGTGATAAATGCTAGTTATTAAACTTGGAAGGGTACCACTATGCCTTTTGAGACCAAACTTCATTTGCAGCAACATCAAAAAACTCTTGAAATATTGGGAGTCCCAGAGACTGAAAGGGACCTCAGACAACAATCTGTCATTTATGGCCACAGAACAAGAGGAAAGGAGAGCCAGCCTCAGCTGCCAACACAACAGAGGAAATCTACAGATTGTTACCAGACTGATCCCAAACCCACATTTTTGTTATCGGATCATTTTATTTATTTATTTATTTATTTATTTATTTATTTTTGGCTGCGTTGGGCCTTCATTGTGGTGCAAGGGCTTCTCATTGCAGTGGCTTCTCTTGTTGCGGAGCAAGGGCTCTAGGCGCATGGGCTTCAGTAGTTGTGGCACACGGGCTCAGCAGTTGTGGCTCACGGGCCCTAGAGCACAGGCTCAGTAGTTGTGGCGCACAGGCTTCATTGCTCTGCGGCAAGGGGGCTCTTCCCGGACCAGGGCTCGAACCTGTGTCCCCTGCATTGGCAGGTGGATTCTTAACCACTGCACCACCAGGGAAACCCCGGATCGTTTTCATTAAAGCTAAAACAAGAGGAGCTCTTCACCTGATATCCTCCTATTTCTGCAAGATCTGTTTGGGGGGAGGGAGATGAGTGCTGTGAGCCCCCTGAAATTATATGTAAATAAATGTATGTAATTCTAAATGCATTTTTCCTAAGGAGAGATGCCCTAGTTTCATTGCCTTTTAAAAGTGCTCTGTGTCTTATCAAAATCAAAAGCAATAGGTCTTAAGGGAGTGACTAGTGTCTAAAATTTATTATATCATGGCTGGGATTCAGTTAATTACTCGAAGGCCGCTATTTTGAGAGGAGAAAGTGAGAAAGCATTAGTCAAAAAGAAGGGAGAATACTTACCAGCCGTCTCCTGTGTCCTCCCCATTGTGTTGAAAACTACAACTGCGGAAATGGTGATGTCTTTATTTTGCACTTTTCAAGGGGTTTTTTTCTGACTTTTTTTTAACAAGGAGTTCCAGACTTCTAGGTTTGCCATTGCTTTTGTCTTTCAAACGTTTGCTCCAGTGACTTCATGTGCTGCTACCCTGTTGGAGCCCATTCCCTTTAATTGAATTATACTGACTAGATGCTCTCACAGCCTTTCTTCATCTCACAGCATATTTTGGACTCTCTTCTGATGCTCCAAGTTTTGATCAGCTGGAGCTCACTTCTCTGCTCCATTGCTAAATGGCCTTTCTTTTTTAATTAGTAGAGGAACTACTAGAACCTCTGGTTCTTCACCTACTAGCTTTCCGCTCTTCCCTCCAATGGACCTGTTACAATGATGTTTCCTGTGGATGTTTGCAGACTTGGGGCAGACACTGCCCTTGTATATTGAACTAATTTCACTGAATCCAGTGTTCGTATCTGGTTTAGACTCTCTTATTTATATAGTTGATATTGAGAAAGGTGATAAAATCCCATTTTCCAGTCACCAGTATAGCATAAAGATCTATCATTTTAACTGGATGATACAAATGCATAGTGACAGTTTTGTAGAGATGTTTATAAGCAGAAAGACAAAATATCTTGTTCAAAAAAGACTGACCCTTTAATTCCCACTCTCACCTGCCTTGCTTGGCTCTGCTGCCCCCTTTCTCTCCTCCCCCAAGCTTCCCATCTCAGCAAACGTCACCACCGTCTAGCCAGGTGTTGAAGCTGGAAACCTCAAGTGGTCCTTAATCGCATGTTTTGTGCATCCCAACACCCACAGCCATTAGGAAGTCCTCTTATTTCTACATTCACTATACTTTATTTCAAATCTGTCCACACTACACCATCTCCATTGCCATAGCCTTCTCCATACCATGTTATTTCAGTAGTCCTTGACCTTCTAGTTGGCCAGTTTTTAATGGCTCTTGCCCACTCACATCCATTCTTCATGCCAAAGTAATATGTAAACCAGAGGATGGCACTGCCTTTTTAAAACCCTACAGTAGCCATGATTGTATTTAAGATAAAATCTGAACTCCTTCTGATAGTCTGCAGAGCCCTGACCATCTTTGATCTAAGCTTGCCACTCTATGCTTAGTTTACTAAACTTCTTTCTATTTCTGGAAGATGCCAGGTCAATTGTTACATCAGAGTATTTATATATGCTATTCTTTCCACCTGTGATGTTCTCCCCCTTCATTCTCTGTACAGTTCATTTCTTTTCCTCCTGGGTGTATCACCTTGCTCTTCTCAGAGATGCTTCCACCCCAAGAACAAACCTGGTCTTCTTTATCTCATTCTCTTATGTATTTCCTTTTTAGCACTTTTCACAATCTGTAATTTTGTTTACCTTATTTTTTCTTTATTTGTTCTTTTGCATTTCATCATGTTAGAAAATACATTCTTTGAGTAGAGTGACAACTGTCTTGTTGTCAAGACAACCTTGGAAAAGGTACAATATGCATTTTATGATTGAATCAAAAGCTAATTTTCTTCATCCTCATCTCAAGTCCATTCTCTTAACTTCCTGGCACTTAGTGAACAGGAGTGGAATGAGGGTCAGAAAGGAGCATAGCAGAAATGAAACTTCTCCATTCATTCATGGAGCACATTTTTGTTATGTGTTTACTATGTACCAAGTGGAGTGCTAGATGTGAGAGATTCAACGGTTGGCGAAATATATGTTTCTCATGGCTTCAGGAAGTGTGCAAACTAGCCCAGTTTCCTCAATAACCAAAGAATTAGCATAAATCTGAAGTTGCAATAAATGCTACAACTGAGGAGTAACAGGAGCCATGAGAGCACCTTGTTGGGAGGAGAAAAGGAAGAGCATTCAGAAAAGGAGTCACATGTGCAAAGGTGGAGCGACCATGACAAATACAAGAAAAATACAGGAAAGCTGGAGGATTGAGCAGAAGGTACCCTGGTGTCAGGTGGGCTGGACCAGAGGCAAAAATCCTGAGACATCAGCGTTTAAGTAATTTGTCAGGGCTGGGAGATGGAGGACAGGAGAAGGCAGGAGTCCGTTAGAATTGACATGATCAGATTGATGTTTTCAAGGAATCCATCTGTTTGCCAAAGTCAGCATTAGGGAATTTAGTCAGGGGAGGTCATTGATAGCTTCAGGGCAAATTTTAGTGAAGTAAGGTGAATGGATATTTGAATGTATGAAGTCAAGGAGGAAATTAATAGTTAATAAAAGGACAGATGACATAATTAAGAATATATTAAATATAAACCTATTATTTATTAGTCAGTTCCAGGAGTAGTAAACTGTGAAATAATCTGTGTATGTTTAAACCATTGACCAAGTAATTGTATATGGAGAAAATTAATTCTGATCGTATTTAGGCTTGAGTGCCATACTCATTGCATACTTCAATCTAAAGTTGTCTAGGTGTCCCACTGCCAGCACTCCTAATTATACCAAATAAGAATCAATAAGATAGTCTTAAGGTATGTACCAAGTATAGTGGGTCATAATGTAGCTGATCTGACTTAAGACAGGTTCTGGTACCTAACCAAACATGTTGCCTTCCGTAGAGAGGCTACTGAGAACCTATGTATGAATCTTGTAGTTTACTTCTCTTTTATATACAAAAACGCCAAATCCATAGCTTAAGATTTTTACAGAGGTCCCTGAAGGGAAGGACATTTTATAGCCGTAATTTGAATTGAACATGGAGAAAAGGATTAAGCTCTCTCTTTTTTTTGTGTTTATAAATAGACTCTCCCATATTTTCCTTTGACTCCACGACAGTCTAGGAGTGACTTTAAATGCATGGCCCTCTATGCATGTAGAACTGAATCCTTATCCAAAATGGACAAAAGCAAGACGCATCTCCAAAACCTCCCATCTCTTTTCCTGTCAGATCAAATGTATCAGATCTCAATTCTTTTACCATCACTTGCCGCAGATAATAGCATGTTCCCACGCTGAAGTCAGTATAAAAGGTTATGACGTTACTGACTTCACACAGCTCTATCAGACCTCAGTATTATTGATTTAATGACTCTTTTTCTTTTTTTGTAATTCAACTCCACAGTTACCCCTTGGTTTATTAGAGCGCCAGTGATCAGAGCTTTTTATTACATATCTAAAGACTTATTTTTAAGGCTGCCTGCCCATAAATTACTCACCAACCGTTCAAAAGCAGAGCCAGAATATAATAAATATCAAGAGATTGGAAAAACAGGCCTAGGTAGTGCACAAATTTCTTCTTGCTCTCTGCCTGTTGAGTATATTTCCCAGTCAAAAAAAAAAATAATTTAAAGGAAAATGTCACCTGGCATGTGGTATATCTGTGTCTCATAGCAGATGGCATGGTTCTGCATGGGGAGAAGGATGAAATGCCACATGCATGGCTGGAATGGAAGGATTTTGAGCAAGTGGCATTCCTGGGATGCTAGCCGGCAGGCTCTGACATTAACGGTTTTATTAAGTTCAGCTGTGGGCTGGAGCAGCCTTGGTTTCCGATGTGTGGTAGTGGGTTTTTTTGGGTTTTTTTTGCGGTACGCGGGCCTCTCACTGTTGCGTCCTCTCCCTTGACGGAGCACAGGCTCCGGACGCGCAGGCTCAGCGGCCATGGCTCACGGGCCCAGCCGCTCCGCGGCATGTGGGATCTTCCCAGACCGGGACACGAACCCGTGTCCCCTGCATCGGCAGGCGGACTCTCAACCACTGCGCCACCAGGGAAGCCCTGTGGTAGTGTTTTAATGGCTGTCCCTCTGGTTCAGGCAGGGTGGTGTGAAAAGTGATTGTAGCGGGTGGCAAAATTGATAGGGTCGAGGCAGATGGAGAGAAAATGTGCTTTATTTCCAACTTTTTCATTTACCCAAGAAGAAAAGGAAACATGGATGAATTACTCCAAGAATGGGATTTGCATTTAAAGGGAAATTATCTGAGACAGGTGACACTGTGCCCTATTTTGAAACTTCTCTAAATTATAGTTCCAATGAATCTTGCATTGTATGTGAAAATGGCACATCCCACTGTGAAGTCAGAGTCGGGAAGAAAGTGAGTTTGCAAATACACTGGCCTCTAAAGATGTCTGGCATGCATTTAGAAGCATGATAGTTGTGAATATTGGGGCATCATCTACAAACGCCTACAAATGGTTTTTCTCTTGCTTCTATTTCAAATGAGTCTAGCAAGGTAAGAGATGAAATGATATGATTAGAGTTTATTGTGTTCTGTTTACCTGTTTACCACATTACGTAGTCATACCTGTTTTCCTTCTGAAGAGGTTGTTCTGATGTTTTTGAATTGCGTCATTTTAAGGCAGCCTTCAGTGACAACGGGTTGGGCTTTTGGCAGCATCCTGATAGTTTGGGCCACTCTTCCTTTCCCCAAAAGACTATAAACAGCTTCCATGGGCTTCAGCCTAGACCTCAGGATAGTATAAATAGATGTTTGTTGGTTCCTGGTTATAGGTTCCTCATGCCCTATTAGGCTTGAGGAAAACAGATTCTGCATGATGGGCTGATAATTGGGTGTGTGTATAATGGCAAGTTTTACAAAGTTTCCCTCTGCTGGTGTTTCCCTCAAACACCACTAACACAAGTTGAAAATCATGTCTACATTTCTGTGCCACGCACGAAACTTTTGTCTACACAATACTAAACTAACTAGTTAATTCAATAAATTTAACCAAATCAGTTATGTGTAAAAAAAAAAATCTCAATAACATTTACTATTGAGCTAGTGGTGTTAGTGCCATGTCAGCATAACAAATGTATTTTATTATGCAAAATGAAGAAATGTAATAGAGAAGGTGGTCAAAAGCAACATTCAAGTATGTCACTTTATGCAAATTCAGCTTCTCTTCTCCACTCCTCACAAGCTTTTTAATCACTTTTCCATTTTCTTGTCCTTTTGTTAGTGGAGGGTCTGGCTGCTTGCTGCTCAAAAGCTTGCAGCTCAAAAGCCAATAAAGAGGTAAGTTGGTGGAAAGTTTGCTTTATTTCTGATGCCGGCAATGGGGGGGGTGGTCTCCTGTCCAAAGGCTGAATCCCCCCCCCCCAACCAGTGGGCAAGAGCTTTTATAGACAGAGGGAGGGGGCTACGTGTAGAAACAGCTCAGTCAGCTCTGACCGCCATCTTGAAATTAGCCATGCGGTGCTCTGACCAGCGTCATCCTTGAGGCCAGTTCTTGGAACTGTGCCAGCTTACGTCAGACTGGTCATCATGTAGTTAACTTCTCTACCTGGCAGGGGTTTCGGTATCTACAAGACAGCTCACAGGATACAGCTCAGAATATTATCTATAGCCCCTGAGAAGGAACTAAAGGTCCTTAACTATGCTTAATGACTGAACTATTACTATTTAGCCTTGTTGGACTGTTTTCCTTTGTTTCTGCATTTTCTCACTTCTCTGATTAAACTTATTCTTTGGCTAAAGTTTTTCCACAAAAGGCAGGTGGAGCACATGGGGGGAAGGACCACAGTGTCCTGCTCTGTTTCACTTTCTTGAAACACAGCTTCTCTCATTAATACCTTTAAAATTAAGACAAAAGACACAGTTTCCAAAATGTTTATGTTGTTTTCTTTCTAAAGCAGAAGAATAATTATTTTTAAGGCAATGTAGTTAGATTTAAATAAACTGTAATGGGTATGGATGAACTGCAGTGCACACATTACAGCTAACATCCAAGTGCCCCCGGTATACTGCAGACCGAATTACATTTTAAATGACCTATTTTCTTAGTTCCGAGAAACGTGCATTTTCCCATATTACTATACTATATTTTTCTATATTTCACTCCATTCTCTAGTGAGGCAAAGATGTCATGTGGTTAAACATGTTAAAATGGAAAATGAAATTAGAAATATAAATAACTGAACAAAATTGGGAGCTTTGGAAAAAGAAAAATATCATTTTACTATATATAGAATGCTGTTTCCTCAAAGAAAACTATTTCTATCTACCAAGAAAATCGTCTAGAAATTTAACTCAGATAATTTCACATTATGATTCCCGAGGAGAGGTAACTGTCCTCAAAACCAAATCCATGGAATTAATGGATTTAATTATTAATTCCAGGTTGCCTTTTTCTGGACACTTTGGCAGGAAATGAAATTGACTAGATAGATAGATATAACGTTGACAAGAATTTTTTTTATTTTTGGTTGACTTCAAGTTCATTGATAACTTTTGATGATCTCTAAAAATAACCTAACGGGTATTGTAATATAGAGAGATGAGTTAACACTAGGTCACCCTTCAAGGATGCTCAGACTTGTGTCATAGGAATGTGCCTGGAATAGATCAAGAGAGCTCATCTTTATACCCTGCATCTTCTAGTTTATCATCCTCCTCATAAACGTGACTTCCTTTGGTCCTCATAACATTCCTGTGAGGTCTTTAGCACCCAGCGATGATTTTAAAAATATTTAAAACAGGAACTGCACTTGCACTAGATAATCAGAACCGAGGAGGCAGCAAACAGCACCCAAAGGCTCCTGTAGTAGACATTAATCTTTCAGTTGCTAACTGAGAAAGGTTCAGGGCTTCTGGAGGAAAGGACTAGATCAGTGCAGGCACTGATGGCGGGTGGGGTTGGGAAAGGGCACCTGGGAAGCTCAGGGCAGTGGGTATTTATCAGCTGGTATGAAAGTCCTTATTTTAACAATCATACATGGTGATGAATCCTGAACAAGTTATCTGCCCATTAGTTCTGTTCTCTGTATTATTATTATCTTTTTTGCATCAGTGGGAAAGACAATACATTACTGCATTAATATTACCAATTTAGGAGTTTGAAGGTTTGTACTGTAACCCCTGCACCATCACAAAAAAATAAGTACTACAATTTTGGTCAAAAAAGTGGCTCTAAAGTCAGTTTCTTTTTCTATAAAATGAAAATTATATTTGCCTTGGGTATTTAAAAGAATTGTTGGGAAAGTTAATAATAACTAATGATAGTCAATATGTGTTGGGCTTATTGTGAATTTCTTGAAGGAATAACTCATTTAAGTTTCATAATATTCTGATGTTATAGATGCTCATATTTTCTCCATTGCATAGATGAAAGAACTAGGATACAGAGAAGTGAAGAAATTGTCTAAGATCACATACATGAAAAGCTGCAGGACGTGGATCTGAATCCAGGCACTTGGTGTCAGAGTCCCTCCTCTTAACCACTATGTTCCGATGCTGTCTTTTCTTTATAAGGAAGACTTCTGAAAAAAAAAAAAAATCACACATGCATGAAAAACAGTCATTTTCAATATTGTTTTTCATCATTGCTTTTGGTTGCTTTTTATAACCAGAAACAGAAACCAACGATATTCCTAGTGCCTCTAAGAATGATTATCAGTCCAATTTAGAAGTTTGGTTTTAAGAAGTATTTTTGGTTATAGAATCTGTAGGAGTACAATTGTTACATTCAGTTTTTATCTGTGGGTTGTTGCTATGGCTGTATGTTTAGTTCATTTATATTAGAATAAATGCTTTGCTTCGTAGAATATAAATAATCATATTGAACCAGCATACTTTTTTTCATCAAGAATCTCTGATTAAGTATCGATGCATAATAATCAGGAACGACAGTGAAACTAATAGTGAAAATTTAATATTTGAATGTTTACCATGTATTGAAAACTAGTGCTAAGCACTTTGAATGCCTTATTTCATTTCGTCTTCCTAAGAGGACTTATAAGGTAACTGTTTTTTATTACTGATAATTTACCAGTAAAAAAACTAAGACATAAACAGTTGAAATAATATATGCGGGGTAGGGCTTGACTCCAGTTCTGCCCACAAAAATGCCAGTTCCTATTCACAAAGCTATATGCCCGACAAGACATCTACTGCCTATAAACTGAGTTCACAAAACGTTTTTAAAATTCAGTGAATAAGCATGGTCAGCACATGGAGCTATCAGTGAAGTAGCCCCAGCATTAGTTAAAAATATGTTCAGAAAATTAGTTAATTTTTTTTTTTTGCGGTACGCGGGCCTCTCACTGTTGTGGCCTCTCCTGTGGCGGAGCACAGGCTCCGGATGCGCAAGCTCAGCGGCCATGGCTCACGGGCCCAGCCGCTCCGCGGCATGTGGGATCTTCCCGGACCGGGGCACGAACCTGTGTCCCCTGCATCGGCAGGCGGACTCCCAACCACTGCGCCACCAGGGAAGCCCCTTAAATTATTTTTTAAAAGTCATGTGATGAGTGAGATTGTTTCTGGAAAAGGAATGCATTCTAAAATTAACCTGTAAAGATGCTTTAAGGGGGAAAAATGTTTAATGAAGAAAAACAAGATTAAGGGGCAGGGCCAAGAGGGCGGAGAAGGAGGACGCTGAGCTAACCTCTCCTCAAGGACACATCCAACCACAACTACACATAGAACAGCTCTTGCTGACAGTGACCTGAAGGCCTCCGGATGGCTCTTCCACCACCAAGGCTGTAAAGTAAGATCTGGTAGGAAGGGAAAAGCGATCAGGTCAGGACCCACATCCCTAGCGGGGAACCCAGAAGGGGAGGGGATATCACAGGATGGGGAGTCTCCCTGGGGAGTGAGGGGTTTGAGCCACATATTAGGCACCGCAGCCCTGAGGTCCAGCGCTGGGAAGAAAAGTCCCCCTAACTGGTTTGAGAAGCTGTAAGAAACCAAGATTCCACGTGCTTCCTCCCAGTCAGAGTGCAGAGGCAGCAGATTGAAAACTGCCTGGGGCTTTGACAGGAGGGCCAGACCACCCCAGCGTGCCCCAGGCTCTTGCTCCAGCCCCCCTTGCTCTGGCACTGCTCCCCACTAATGCCCAGGCTGCTGTTGCCAAGGAGATCACATACACGTAGAGGGAACAGGGCGGCTAGACCCGGGCCTGGCATCTGACCAGTCATTGCCGGCACCCACGTCCCCGCGCACACATGGGAGGGAGCGAGACCAGCTTAGCAGGGCAGCTGCAGCCACTCCAGCGCCGACCCAGCCTCTAACAGGAGTGCATACCTGGGGAAAAGTGAAACCAGCATCCAGAAGTGCAGCCATAGTCCCCCCAACCAAAGGTGGAAACGCCATCGCGCCCAAGGAGAAACCCAACTCCCTCAGGCTTTCTGATCTCAGCCCCAACTCCACGCCAGATAGGGTGGTAACTGCCTTTGGGCCTAGGAGAAGCCCTGGCTGGCACGTGGCCTTGGCTCCAGCCTCTCCATTTTCATCCCTACTTTCCGCCAAGGCAGTGGCTCCCAGCTCACCCAGGGAGAGACGCAGCCCACGCTCACTTCACACCCAGCTCTGGCACCAGAGCCACTGGGTCCACACAGACTGCACAGGGACCGGACGGTGAGAAAATGGAATCACCGGAGGAGCAGAAACCTACTTCTTTTGATAATTTATGATCGGAAAACTATTCATTATAACTTTAAAATTCTCCAAGGATTTGATTATTTCTAGGTACAAGGATAAAACTGAGTTTTACAGAAATAGAATCACAAACTTACGATTATGTAAAAAACAAACTTATGGCTACCAGGGGGGAAAGGGGGGTGGAGGGATAAATTGGGAGATTGGGATTGACCTATACACACTACTATATGTAAAATAAGGACCTACTGTAGAGCACGGGGAACTCTACTCAATACTCTGTAATGACCTTATAGGGGAAAAGAATCTAAAACAGAGTGGATACATGTATATGTGTAACTGATTCACTTTGCTGTACACCTGAAACTAACACAACATTGTAAATCAACTATACTCCCATAAAAGTCTTTTAAAAAACAACTGAGTTTTAAACATGCCAAGGGCCAGATTTGGGGCTGTGGTGACCCTAAGTATTAGTAATAAACCTTTGTCAAGAAGCAAAAAATAAATCTCAGTTTGATTTAAACAATCAAGATATAGTTTTGGACTCATCTATACCTAAAAACTGAAGGGTTAGGTCTGATTTTATGAGAATCTTAACGTGGTTTCTTCACCGACTTACCAAGACTTGGTTTGTCTTTCTCCAATATTAGTTCTACTCCCAGAAGCTGATACCACCCTCCTCAGCTTTTCCCTGAGGTTTTCTTAAAATGGCTACATAGGAACATGCTCTCTCACTGTATCCTGCAGGGAAGAGAGACTATTTCCAAAGAAGACCTATGTTTCCATCACATTGAACCAACTTAGGTTGTATGAATACCTCTGAACCAGGAAGTGAAAATATCAAAGTTACTCAGTCTTGAAGTGCATAGACTTCATGAGGGAAGGATGGAGATTTACATTGAGTGGGATACTATACAATTTAAAAAAAGGACAAATAAATCTCAGGTGGCTAGAAACAGCAAAATTCTATTACACCTAGTTTCTACTTATTTTAACAACCACAATAAGCATAAAGAATTGGTTTCAGTTTTGAATATATCTTTCTGAGGGTTTCACTTCTAATCTGATTTATTTTCTATAAAAAACTTTGAAACTTTGTTTTTTGTTTTTTTAAAGGAAGTTATTCTTCTATTTTCATCACCAGCTGCTCTCCCTGAAAACAGGGAGAATATCCTGACAAACTCTTTAAGCTGTAATAGTCTCATTTATAGAAAATAAAATCATTTATTATACTTTCACAAAACACTTTCTGATGCAAAACTTAAAAGTTAAATGAAATTTTTATCTTTCAGAATTATCCATGTTCCTGTTCTAGATAATTTCTGATTCTCTTTGGCCAGGTGTTTTTGCTACACTTTAACATTCCATAAGTACACGTATATGAAACCTTGTATACGTTTATAATAAGGGGCCTAGCAATTCTTTTTGTCTATCAGTGACATGAATGGTATGGGAAAATGTATTATAATCTGCAAGCCAAGAAAACAATGCTTCTCAAGCATTATTTACTTTCCTATATGGTTTGAGAAGCGATGCAAATTATTAGTTCTCAGGTTCTCAGTTGGTTGAAAGTCACAAGGCAGACAAGGATCAAGCAAGTTTGAAAAGACTGTCCTTTACCAGTGTGTACATGACTCAGTTTAAACCTTTTTCAACCTCCAAGTCACTGAACCATGAAATCACTGGGAGCAGTAAGCCCAATCCTCCACAATTACATATTTTCTCTATCTCCACTGTTGCCACACACACAATTCCATCAACACAGGCTATGGTTGTGTCTACCCCCAGGGTAAACTTACACAAATTTAACAAGAAATATAAGCATGTGCCATGTTCAAGGCACTCTACTGGCCAGTGGTGGGCACAAAGATGAAGAAGGACGACGCAATGATAATTTAGTAGGAGCATGAGGGAAGATGTTATTAATCGCCTTGGAGTTGGAAGGGTAAATAAATATGCCTTGAAGAAAGAGGATGAGGGTGTAATACTAGGAATCAGGCTATCTCATAGTACAGCCTCTAAACACATAACCTCTGCTAAGTCACTTAACCTCTCAGGATAGTATTTATTTACTCAAGAGGACAGAAACTGTTTCTTTCATTTGTATATTCCCATCACCTAGCACATTGCCTGGCAGATCCCCTCAAACGCACGTGCACATAAAAGTTCTCAAGTCACGTTTGCTCTTGAAATGAATAACTTTGTGCACAGGATGACCCAAAATGCTTTTTCAGCACTAGCATTCAATGATTCTAAGAGAATTTGGCGTGCCCCCGTGTTACTGCGTTATCTTCATATTTGTGAGAAGAGAAAGTCCGGAAGCTAGGAGCAGAATGATAATTCATGATTAACAGGAGCACCACCTGCCTGAAGATGTCCTTCTTGAGAAAGGTCAGCTGTTGCTGTAAGTAAATATACTTCTCCCGCAAAGTGAAAATGCTAGGTTATACTTTCTCTCTTCCCTCCTATTTTTTTTCCTTTCATACTATCGGCTTTGCAAATGTTGACTTGTGAAAATGTGAAAGGTCAGGAGTGAGTATGTTAAGGAGAGGTGGACGCAATTCTTTTTCATTTGTATTTATACAGGCAAAGAAGATTGAGCTGGAATAGAAGTTGATCCACATTATTGAACTGTAGGCTGACACTTGGAGAGCTGACACTGCTATCTTCTTGGATAAGACTAGAGCAGGGGAGGGAAGTTATACCAAAGGTCACGCAGAATAAATGACTAAGAGACACCAGAAGAAAATGAGAGAACATTAGGAGGTCCTCTGATATGTTAACTGGGGTCATTCACACGTAGGCAAACACAATTCAGCTCCCTAGAAGCTCCTGCCTAGCAAGGTAAGTAGAGACAAGAGAAAAAAAAAAAAAAAATGGGGAGAATTATACACAAGAGACAATCAAGCCAGAACTGTCTCAACACTAGGAAACATTTAAGTTCAGTCCAAATAAGATGATGTTTACCAATGTTTACCAATCTAAACGGGAACATCCATAGAAATAAGAAAAGAAAAATATAGGGAACTGCCTAAATTCATATGAAACCATTCCTCCATTACCAGCCAGGCTGGTACCCAAACTTACTGATGTTAGAGCAGCTGAGGTGATGATGGCTCTTACGATGCTTTACATTCTTTATTCTTTACCTCTTCAAGATATAACTTACTTTATTTCTGCTTCATTCGGCCACTTAAGTAAAGATAACAGTAGCTGCTAACTAAACTCACTGAAGTGTATATATATAATGAAGCTATGTTGATGAGTTCTTTTATTTACTCAAAGACACCTCTAACTTGCATGTTGCGATATACTGATACAGAAGTAAGTTAGACAGTAGTTGCCAGATTGGGGGATTTTTTTTTAGAGTAAATGATATATAAACTACACATACTATACACACAAGCACACTCATTCACATAATTGTCCACTTTTAATTTTGCCAGGAATTAAAAATAAATAGTGTCATTTGGTTTTATCACTTTTAATGGAGCATTTTAATACAAAACATAGGAAGGATATATTCTCAGAATAAATGACAGTTATAAATTGAACAAACCTGAATTATGAAAAATATATTAAATTGATCTTACTTTCTCATGTCACACACATTTGAAAAAATTAATTAGGGATTGGCAGCAGTCCTTGCATTGGCATTTGGAATATTATGACATCTGACCTCTGAACTATGGCATAAATATCCAGGCCAGGATAAATGTAGTCTCTCTTTCTGCTTCTGTGTGTGTGCTCTTCCTTTATTCTTTTCTTCTCTCCACCTTTTTCTTCTACACCTTTTTTTTTCCTTCTTATCTGCCCATGCTTTGGGATGCAATGGGCATAACTCCTCTGTTCTTGTACCTTGAGGCTATCATGGTAGCTGATAACTGAACTACAAGCTTTTCTCAAGTTGTTTAAATATGTCCTATCTAGGTGGCCCATCCCATTAAGCAATGAAACATGCTTTCAGTACTGGACTGGGAAAGACTCAATGAAAAGAAGTTGGGGTAGACAGAAGGAGATGGTCAGGGCTGAGAACAGGACTGAAGGGCTAAGTGTAAAGCTGGGGTGAGGGTTAGGACATTTGGAAAGGTAAGTATCAGAAAACTAAGAATTGACACCAAAGTGTGGGCAAAATGGTATTAATGGTAGAGAAGAACCACAGGTCAGGTGCAGGTGTAGACACTAGGACTGAGGTGAAGGCAAGTTGGAGTAATAGACTTGGGCAGTGATTATTTATACCTGTTATTTGAGAATTCTCAAGGGCACTGTTGGTCACTCTCATTTCTGATGAGGGTTTCTTCATATCTCAGACACCAAAAAACTAACGGTATCTTCTGGAATCAAAATGTCAAGGTATAACTTCTCCTACATTTCCAATTAATGATATTACTTTGTACTTCTCAAATGATAATATAGGATGTTAAGAAAGTATTATTTTATTTCTTATACAGTGGCTTAGCTTGTTAAGAAACTATTAAAGGATTCTTGCCTAACCATGTGATCATGCTCATCATTCATTGCCTCCAAAATCACGTTAAAGGAAAATGGGCCCAAAAGCATTGGCTATATTTTTATTTTAATTTGGTTTACTAACTTTTATGATTTTTAAACATTCAGAACAGCCCAAGAGTTTTCCTAAGTTAATTCTCTTCAACACAGTGATTATTTTCCACTGCCTGTTACAATGTTCCATACAGATGTCCTGTGAATGTCCTAATACTTGCTTATCTCAACTAGTTAACCTGGTCCATACCCCACCCTTCCCCAATTTCCCGGTTTCAATGAATAGTACCATTATTCTCTTAATCACCTATCAATGAAAGTTTACACGTTACCTGAACTTTTCACTCTTTTTCCCTCCACTCCATAATATTATTGGTTGTTATGTATGCTAGATTCTGTTTTGTAACATCATTTGAATCACCTTCCATCTCTGCATGTCTTCTACTTTGAACCTAACTGAAGCCACAATAAACACTGACCTGCATTTTAACAATACCAATTTTGTATCAATTTTGAACATGCATGTGCCTACTGACTTCCGTGCATCCTCGTTGCTTATGAGACAAGACTCAAATTTATCAGCCTAATACATAATAACCTCTCGACCTGGTTTTATCTTCTCCTTCCAGTTACTTTGATTCTCATCACCACACAAACATATTTTTTCACCTTAAAAAATGTCATAGAAAGGAAAATCATAAGTGGATCCCACTTCTTCTTACAGCAACTTCTCCATTACTTCTTTTCCTTCTAGACCCTCTTAAAAAGAGTCTTCACTCACTGTCTCTATTTTTCTCTTGAACACACTCCAGTCAGGTTCTGCCCTAACCATGTCACCAAATTTGGAGTTGCTAGATGCCCACGGTCTTTTTTTTTTTTTTTAATTTTATTTATTTTTTATACAGCAGGTTCTTATTAGTTATCTATTTTATACATATTTGTGTCTACATGTCAATCCCACTCTCCCAATTCATCCCACCACCACCACCACCCCCGCACCACTTTCCCCCCTTGGTGTCCATATGTTTGTTCTCTATATCTGTGTCTCTATTTCTGCCCTGCAAACTGGTATATCTATACCATTTTTCTAGGTTCCACAGATATGCGTTAATATACGATATTTGTTTTTCTCTTTCTGACTTACTTCACTCTGTATGGCAGTCTCTAGATCCATCCACGTCTCTACAAATGACCCAATTTCGTTCCTTTTTATGGCTGAGTAATATTCCACTGTATATATGTACCACTTCTTCTTTATCCATCCGTCTGTTGATGGGCATTTAGGTTGCTTCCATGACCTGGCTATTGTAAATAGTGCTGCAATGAACATTGGGGTGCATGTGCCTTTTTGAATTATGGTTTCCTCTGGGTATATGTCCAGTAGTGGGATTCCTGGGTCATATGGTAATTCTATTTTTAGTTTTTTAAGGAACCTGCATACTGTTCTCCATAGTGGCTGTATAAATTTACATTCCCACTAATAGTGCAAGAGGGTTCCCCTTTCTCCACACCCTCTCCATCATTTGTTGTTTGTAGATTTTCTGATGATGCCCATTCTAACCAGTGTGAGGTGATACCTCATTGTAGTTTTAATTTGCTTTTCTCTAATAATTAGTGATGTTGAGCAGCTTTTCATGTGCTTCTTGGCCATCTGTGTGTCTTCTTTAGAAAAATGTCTATTTAGGTCTTCTGCCCATTTTGGATTGGGTTGTTTGCTTTTTTAATATTGAGCTGCATGAGCTGTTTATATATTTTGGAGATTAATCCTTTGTCTGTTGATTCATTTGCAAATATTTTCTCCCATTCTGGGGGTTGTCTTTTGATCTTGTTTGTGGTTTCCTTTGCTGTGCAAAAGCATTCAAGTTTCATTAGGTCCCGTTTGTTATTTTTGTTTTAATTTCCATTACTCTAGGAGGTGGATCAAAGAAGATCTTGCTGGGCTTCCCTGGTGGCACAGTGGTTGAGAGTCCACCTGCCGATGCAGGGGACACAGGTTCGTGCCCCGGTCCGGGAAGATCCCACATGCCACGGAGTGGCTGGGCCTGTGAGCCATGGCCGCTGAGCCTGCGTGTCCAGAGCCTGTGCTGGGTGACAGGAGAGGTCACAACAGTGAGAGGCCCGCGTACCGCAAAAAAAGAAAAAAGACTTAAATTTATCAAGGCTTGATTTGTGACCCAACATGTGATCTATCCTGGAGAATGTTCTGTGTGCACTTGAGAAGAAAGTGTAATCTACTGTTTTTGGATGGAATGTCCTATAAATATCAATTAAATCTATCTGGTCTATTGTGTCACTTAAAACTTGTGTTTCCTTGTTAATTTTCTGTTTGGATGATCTGTCCACTGGTGTAAGTGAGGTGTTAAAGTCCCCCACTATTACTGTATTACTGTTGATTTCCTCTTTTATAGCTGTTACCAGTGCCTTATGTATTGATGTGCTTCTATGTTGGGTGCATATATACTTATAATTGTTATATCTTCTTTTTGGATTGATCCCTTGATCATTGTATAGTGTCCTTCCTTGTCTCTTGTAACATTCTTTATTTTAAAGTCTATTTTATCTGATACGAGTATTGTTACTCCAGCTTTCTGTTGATTTCCATTTGCATGGAATATCTTTTTCCATCTCCTCACTTTCAGTCTGTATGTGTCCCGAGGTCTGAAGTGGGTCTCTTGGAGACAGCATATATACGGGTCTTGTTTTTGTATCCATTCAGCGAGCCTGTGTCTTTTGGTTGGAGCATTTAATCCATTCACATTTAAGGTAATTATTGATATGTATGTTCCTATGACCAGTTTCTTAATTTTTATGGGTTTGTTTTTGTAGGTCCTTTTCTTCTCTTGTGTTTCCCACTTAGAGAAGTTCCGTTAGCATTTGTTGTAGAGCTGGTTTGGTGGTGCTGAATTCTCTTTGCTCTCGCTTGTCTGTAAAGCTTTTGATTTCTCCATCGAATCTGAATGAGTTCCTTGCCAGGTAGAGTAATCTTGGCTGTAGGTTCTTCCCTTTCATCACTTTAAATATATCGTGCCACTCCCTTCTGGCTTGTAGCATTTCTGCTGAGAAATCAGCTGTTAACCTTATGGGAGTTCCCTTGTATATTATTTGTCATTTTTCCCTTATTGCTTTCAAGAGTTTGTCTTTAATTTTTGTCAATTTGATTACTATGTGCCTTTGTGTGTTTTTCCTTGGGTTTATCCTGCTTGGACTCTCTGCGCTTCCTGGACTTGGGTGGCTATTTCCTTTCCCATGTTAGGGAAGTTTTTGACTATAATCTCTTCAAATATTTTCTCGGGTCCTTTCTCTCTCTCTTCTCCTTCTGGGACCCCTGTAATGTTAATGTTGTTGCATTTAATATTGTCCCAGAGGTCTCTTAGGCTGTCTTCATTTCTTTTCATTCTTTTTTTTCTTTATTCTGTTCTGCGGCAGTGAATTCCACCATTCTGTCTTCCAGGTCACTTATCCGTTCTTCTGCCTCAGTTATTCTGCTATTGATTCCTTCTAGTGTAATTTTAATTTCAGTTATTGTATTGTTCATCTCTGTTCATTTGTTCTTTAATTCTTCTAGGTCTTTGTTAAACATTTCTTGCATCTTCTCGATCTTTGCCTCCAATGCTTTTTCTGAGGTCCTGGATCATCTTCACTCTCATTATTCTGAATTCTTTTTCTGGAAGGTTGCCTATCTCCACTTCATTTGGGTTTTTTTCTGAGGTTTTATCTTGTTCCTTCATCTGGTACATAGTCCTCTGCCTTTTCATTTTGTCTATCTTTCTGTGAATGTGGTTTTCCTTCCAGAGGCTGCAGGATTATAGTTCTTCTTGCTTCTGCTCTCTGCCCTCTGATGGATGAGGTTATCTAAGAGGCTTGTGGAAGCTTCAGGATGGGAGGGACTGGTGGTGGGTAGAGCTTGGTGTTGCTCTGGTGGGCAGAGCTCAGTAAAACTTTAATCCTCTTGTCTGCTGATGGGTGGGTCTGGGTTCCCTCCCTGTTGGTTGTTTGGCCTGAGGTGACCCAGCACTGGAGCCTACCTGGCTCTTTGGTGGGGCTAATGGTGGACTCTGGGAGGGCTCACACCAAGGAGTACTTCCCAGAACTTCTGCTGCCAGTGTCCTTGTCCCCACAGTGAGCCACAGCCACCCCCACCTCTGCAGGAGACCGTCCAACACTAGCAGGTAGGTCTGGTTCAGTCTCCTATGGGGTTACTGCTCCTTCCCCTGGGTCCCATGCTCTCACTACTTTGTGTGTGCCCTCCAAGAGTGGAGTCTCTGTTTCCCCCAGTCCCAGCAAAGTCATGCAATCAAATCCCTCTAGCCTTCAAAATCTGATTCTCTGGGAATTCCTCCTCCCATTGCCGGGCCCCCAGGTTGGGAAGCCTGACGTGGGGCTCAGAACCTTCACTCCAGTGGGTGGACTTCTGTGGTATAAGTGCTCTTCAGTTTGTGAGTTACCCACCCAGCCGTTATGGGATTTGATTTTATTGTGATTGTGACCCTCCTACTGTCTCATTGCAGCTTCTCCCTTGTCTTTGGACGTGGGGTATCTTTCTTGGTGAGTTCCAGTGTCTTCCTGTTGATGATTGTTCAGCAGTTAGTTGTGATTCTGGTGCTCTCACAAGAGCGAGTGAGCGCATGTCCTTCTACTCCGCCATCTTCCCCATGGTCTTTTTTCGATATTCATTTAACTCGATCTCTCAAAAGCAATGGATGTAGTTGACTACTTTCTCCTTCTTGGGACACCTTCTTCTCTTGGCTTTTACACTATCCTGATTTTTCTTCCACGTTTCTGGTCTCTTTTTTTTCACTGGTGTTTCTTTATGTCTTCAGCTTCTAGTTGCTGGAGAGCTCCAGGGCTGAGTCCTTTTCCCTCTTTTCTTCTCCACCTATGCTGAATCCTTAGGTGGTTTTATACAGTTTCATGGTTTTGCATTGCCATTCATATTGTGTTTACATCTCAAGTTCAGACCTCTCCCCTAAACTTCAGTGTAATATATCTAACAGCCCAATTAACACCTCCACTTGATGTTTCATATTCATATAAAAATTAATATGGCCTTGTGGGTATATGTGAGTGTGTAAGTGTGTGAACACCTGTGTGTGTATGAGCACATGGAGTGTGTACGTGAACACGTGTGTGGAGGTATATGGGAGTGTTTGTGGCACATCTGAGTGTGTGTTTGTGTGGACATAAGTGAGTATGTGATTGTGTGAGTGTACTCACATATGCCACACACACAAATACTTGCATGGAAAAGTGGAAGCAAAATAGACAAAAGAGTCTTTAATTTTTTCAGCATTTGATATGGACAATTGTGAGTCGCTGGAAAGATTTAAAAAGAGATGCAAATGATTGATTAAACTAACTCAAAGTGAAAAAAAATTAATACATTTAAAATTAATTTCCTGGTATTTTCCTGTCAAAAAACCTAACAACCTGAAACAAAAAGTAATTCCTCTCTCAGTCTTCCCACATCACTTGTTCATCTTTCTTTTAGTTGCTAAGGCTAAAAACCTAGAAGTCATATCTGCTACCTTTCCTTTGCACATCTCCCCTTCAACATATATCCAGAATCTGACCGCTTCCTCCCCCACCATCTTCTTGGCCCATTCACCATCTTCTCTCTTTTGGATTATTGGTCTAGCCTCCTAACTAATCTTCCTGTTTCTGTTCTTGTCTCCTGCTATCTTCTCTCAACACAGTAGACAGATTTATCATTTGAAAATACAGATTGAATCAAACTCCTCTTCTGGTTAAAACCCTCCAATGGCTTCTTAACTGTCTCAGAGTAAAAATCAATAAACTTACCATCTTCCATAAGCTTACATGAATTGGTCCCTGGTTACTTTGTTCCCCTCATCTCATACCAAGTTCCCCTTCACTCACTGTCCAACCACCTTACCCTCCTCTTCCTGGATTGCTCCCTCTTTAGATCCTTGGCAAAGGTGGGTTTCTTTTTTTTCCTCTGATAATGATGTTGCTTTTCACTCACACATCCAATGTGACTATTCCAGGTTTTGATTCAAAATTCACTTTCTCATTCAGCTCATTCAACTCTCATTCAGTGATTCCCATTCAACTCTCACCCCAATGTTTCATGTTTCTATTTTTTAGTTCTTTTTTCTTTTTATATATTTATATACATACACATATATATATATGTGTAGTGTCTTGCATAATATCTGTCACCTCCTAGAATGATGTCAAAGGGTTTTGCCTATTCTATTGACTAACAGCCCCAACACGTAGAACACATAGTTCAGTAATTAACCACTGAATGAATAAATGGACCTTCCACTACTTTTCAGCCTTTGCTTCCAAAAAACATAGGTATGCTATTCCCAGACACTCATTATCTTCTTTTTCTTCCATGCTTTGGTTTGGCAGCCTTTTCCTCTGCCTGGCACAGCTTTTGTCCTTTCCCTAAATCTTTGCAAATGCAAATCTCATAAACTCTTCATAGCTCTTCAAAAAGGTTCCATTGTCTATGGCTACTTTTCAGTGCCTTTTCTACCCAAGAGTGCTTGGCTTTATTCTGATTATCACAGATTTGCCACACTTGAAAGTAATCTCTCTCCTTCTGAACAACCACAGCATTCCTCCAAAGTGTCCATCCCCCAGCAGCAGTGAGTTCTTCCTTTTCAGTCTCACTCTGAGCCCCGTATATAAAGTCAATTTTGTTGTCTTTAGTCTGATGCACTTTGTTTGGCTCCCTTGTTACAGTATTATACCACTTGTCTCTATTTCTCCTTGATTTCTTTTTAATCACTCTATTCATTTCTTTCATTTTTTTTTTTTATAACCTAAACTTACTGATTGCTCCCCAGGGAGCTTCATGTATTTCTATTTCCTTAGATGCTGACTTCCCCCAGCCCACCCCCTGTCTCCCATTGGAATAATTTGCTATTGAAGTGGTTTTTAAGCTGTGGTCTTCTGAGACCTGGGGTTTTGCAGAGTTTCTTGTTGCAGAGATATAGGGGGAAGTCCAGAGTATGGAATTCCTAGATCCTTTCCACATCCACAGCTCTAGCCCCACACTTATTTCTGCTATACCTGTCCCATACATTGGGATTATACACTCATACATGTGTGCACCCATGGGAATGTGCGTGCGCGCGTGCACACACACACACACAGGGGCACCTTTTCTTTTACGAAATGACTCTGTTCTTAAAGATAGTTTTTAAAACTGAATATATGGCCACCCATTAGTACAGGAATTTTCCATTTCCAACTGCCTTTTGAACCACACTCCAGAGCACATTTATGGTTTTTCTTTTTCAACTTTAAGAGCTCCGAGTGATGGTCATTCTCCAGATTTAGGTCTTTCTAAATAAATCATAGATAATAGAGCTGCAAGGGTGTTTTTTGAACTTCCTGTACAGCATCCAGTTTTGTTTTGTTTTTTAACAGATGATAAAAATAGGCCCTAAGAGGGATTTTTTTTGTTCACATTTACCCTGTCACTTGGTCCAAAAGTCAAAGGATCAAAAATCCCAAATGGGTTTCAAGAAGAATACACATTTTATCCTCCATCTTGCCAAAGT
The DNA here is from genome assembly GCF_005190385.1 of Monodon monoceros. Classification (NCBI taxonomy): domain Eukaryota; kingdom Metazoa; phylum Chordata; class Mammalia; order Artiodactyla; family Monodontidae; genus Monodon; species Monodon monoceros. The sequence continues at coordinate 8,602,509 of NW_021703773.1, read as the reverse complement.
AACCAGTATTTTCTTTTCCTTTAAGTTAGTCTGAAATATTACTCAGTCCATTTGACTCAAGGTAAGTGAGGAATTTACTAAATATTCCGCTTTTAACAGGCTGAGGTTCCTATCAATTATTTTTGTCGTGGAAGATTTCTACTCCTGTTCGATTTATCCAAAGTGCCAGCCTCACATCTGCATTATGATGGTAAAGAGATAATAAGAAAGAACAAAGACTGTGAAGGTGAATCATCTAAGAGATGTGTGAGGAAGACATACTTACCTATCAGCTCCAGAAGAATCAAAATTATTTAGAATGATCATCAGGGTCTAATTGAAAGATCATGGACTTTAGAAACACACAGAGATGCTTAATTTCCTGCTCTGTCATCTACTGTTGTGACCTTGGGCCAGATACTTAATATTTCTGAGCTTTGGGTCCTCATCAAACATTAAAATGGCAGAAATAATAGTATTGTTGTATGGATCGACTTAGATAAATTATTAAGAGACTGTGCCTCAGAGTAGTCTCTAAATAAATCGTAGATATTAGTAATTGAGTAACAACATAACTCAACTAATAGTGTAAAATTATCAGAGAGCATATTGCATTATTAATATGACTTCTAATGTCAGACACACGGACTGAATTCTCTTACCTGGCTCTCCTCTAAGCAATCACACCAACTGTATATTTATGATGAAACTCTGAAGACCCCTAATACCACTCTGGTATATCTGCCTCTGCTACTCTTAATGGGGAAGTGCACATAGCATGTAACAAATTTTGTTTTTCTCTATTTTGGAGCTGATGTAAGTGTGGCATCTATCATGTACTATTTCTTGCTTGCAGTCCTTGTACAGATCTTCGGATGATGCATGACTGTGTTTTACTTACTTAATTTAAGCAGAAGGAACAAAACAGACAAGTCTACCTTCACCATCAGTTCTTCTGAGCCAATATCAATTGCCTTGGTGAGATTAATGTGATTTATATGCAGATTCCTGGAATGAAGGGGAACTGCTGACCTCCTGTTCCACTGCCTGGCATCTCCTTGGACTCTGGAACAGGGAGCTTAAAATATTAATGCTTTGAATAATAAATTAGAGTACAGAGTAAATGAGGTATGAGCACAACAGTTTTAATTAGTTTTAGGCACATTTTAATGATTGTTTGGCCATTAACTCCAGTAAACATAAAAATGCAAGGGAACAAGATGTATGAGTTCCTTATTACTTAGCTTTGTTTTAACTGAAGGCTTTGCAAAGATGTATATCATTTTAATTTTGGTTCCAGAGGCTTTTATGTAAATTAATTGCATTGGAGAATTGGCAAGAACATTTTATTCAATTTGGAACAGCAGTGATTATAAGCTTTACATTAATATAACAACAATTTAACAATGGCTGATAGATGGGCCACAGCCATGCAATTATCAGAAGTGAGCCACTCTCTTGATCTCTAATTAGGTCTATAAGCAAATAGAGTTTTGCCAGCCCTAACTGCCGTATTAAAGCTGGCAGTGAGGTAGCAAGTGAGCTTACGTTAAGGTAGGCAGGACAGGATGCTTATATCCAAAGATTTTCCCATTTTCTGATTTAATCAGATATGTAATTCAATTATATATGTTGTGGAAATAGACATTTAACTGAATTGGAAAGCATTCTCCTCCTTGCTCAATACAACCATATGTCTTGTTAACTGCAGACGTCACATCTAAAGGATAAGCATTAGGTGAAGTGTTTTTTCCCACCCTCCTCACTGCCTGCTCAGATGCCTGTCCCCCTCGAAGAGCTCCGACTCTAATAGGACCTAGGATGCCTAGTGCTACGTGCCAGGCAAAAACGGAAATGGAAGAAGATGTATAATCTTTGATTTGCTGCTGCACGTTAGTAGAGATTAAAAAGCACTCAAAGGGGATTTGGAAGGCATTTGAGCACCAGGCTAGATATTGTGGGACCCACTTTAAAGAAGCCAGAAAATCCCTTTATTACTTTCAGTCTTTGACTAAAAGCTTGGTCCATTATGGGGCAAAGACTATTTGGTTTATTTTTTGCTCCGGCTTATTCCAACGTGCATGCCAACAACATTTAAAGGGAAAAGTTTTTGGCTTAAGCATCCGGTTGAGTTTAATCTAGATCCGCAAAAGGCAATTTCTTATGGAAGAGTCTATAAAGAAGAAGTCACTCTGGAGAGAAACGGTCATGTAATTTCTAGAAGGAAAATTACTTCTTTACATACCCCTCCAACTGAAAAATAAATAAACCAGTCCTCCCCACTCCTATTCAAAATGGAAATTGATGTGCACGAGTGTCCACAGCAAAGAACTTAATATAATCCTATCAGGGACTAATTTCACATCTTTGACCAGGTCTTTTGTATCCAAAGGAGTGATCGTTAGGAGAAATAAGGTGCAGAGGTCTCAAAGAGCAACACTGGGAAGGAGGAGATAATTACTTGTGCCAAAGTTTGTGAAATATTCACACCATTGTGTTGAGAGGCACCTGAAAACCTATGACAGTTAACAAGATATATATATATATTACATATACACACATATATACATATTTATGATAATTACTATTTCACTGATAACTAGTATTTATTCCAGGAATTGTGTTCGTGTTGGTGTGCATTTGCACTTAACAGTTACTCACTGGACAATTAGGAGGATAAATAAGTGTACCCATAACTCACACAGGTGAAGAGATCTCGAAGAAGGATCAGACTCAGCATTTCGGTGTCAGGCCTGGAGTATGCTGAGCCACTTAACAGGGTGGCGCCCTCCTCTGAGCTAGTCTTTGAGGCTTGAGGTGTCAGTGACCAGCTATGACAAAACATGAAGCCTGGGGCTTCCCTGGTGGTGCAGTGGTTGGGAGTCCGCCTGCCGATGCAGGGGACACGGGTTCGTGCCCCGGTCCGGGAGGATCCCACATGCCGCGGAGCGGCTGGGCCCGTGAGCCATGGCCGCTGAGCCTGCGCGTCCGGTGCCTGTGCTCTGCAACGGGAGAGGCCACAACAGTGAGAGGCCCGCGTACCGCAAAAAAAACAAAACAAAACAAAAAAAAACCATGAAGCCTAACCTTGCCCCAGTTCATTACCTTGACTTACTAACCCAAACCCGGGGAATCCATCACTACCCTCAGGATAAGGGATAGAATTCCCAAAAGATGGGTATTAATTTGCACAGTGCAGACTGGAAGAAGGATACGCACTTCAAGAGAGGGGAGCAACTTCCCGCGGGTGTGGTTGATTGAATCCGTGGATATGGAAACTGCGGATACGGAGAGCCGGCTGCACTACACCCTTCTATATAAGGGACTTGAGGATCTGTGGGATTTGGTATCCTCGAGGGTCCTGGGGTCAATGCTCCGAGGATGCCAAGGGATGACTGTACTCAGGAGAACATCCCAGCAAGGGATCAAATTCCCAGATGCTTTCTCAGAACCATGGGGAAAGCAAGAGTTGGCAAACAGTTTGAATTTTTCCCCTTGGTTATAATTCGCCCGAATTACTCCAGTCCTTCAGTACAATCATTAATCCCCTATAGCCTTGCATGATCGCGTAGTGGGGAATAAGATTACAGAAACAGCAATGGAAAGCCCCGCCTCTCCCACACGACCCTGCAGTCTGGTGCTCCTGAAAGGAGAACGTTCCAGGTGTTAACTGGCAGCAAAGGTCACCTGGCTGTGTAGCTGGGAGAATCGTTCTGGAGGGTCCACGGGCATCATGGAGTGAGGTTACTCTTGCAGGTAGGTGGTCGTGAGGAGGAGAGCGTCGTGTTTCTCTCCAATTCACAAAATCTCGGGACTTAAAAGTCAACTGTGTGTGTGTGCGTGTGTTTGCCTGCACACGCAGTGGAAAAGGCATATGATTTGGCACGAATGCCATTCAAAGTGTTGTTATCTTTTCTGGCAGGTCCCAATTTTCACAGAGTTAACTTTTCACAAAGTTCTGACATGGTAGAAGTCCGTGACCAGGAAAAGGCTGCGTTTGAAGCTTGGTGACTATTGACCCTTCACAATAACTAAGAAAGCACTCTCCTGGTACTTTAATCAAAATAAAAAGCAGTAACTACTTCTCTAACTACCTACTACATGCCAGAATCATTGTCAAATGTGTGTATATACGTGTGTATGTATTTATATAGACACGTGTTGATTTATATACGTGTGTATATAAGTATGCCTATGGGGCTTCCCTGGTGGCGCAGTGGTTGAGAGTCCGGCTGCCGATGCAGGGGACACGGGTTCGTGTCCCAGTCCGGGAAGATCCCACATGCCGCGGAGCGGCTGGGTCCGTGAGCCACGGCCGCTGAGCCTGCGCGTCCGGAGCCTGTGCTCCGCAACGGGAGAGGCCACAACAGTGAGGGGCCCGTGTACCGCAAAAAAAAAAAAAAAAAAAAAAAAAGTATGCCTATGTATATATAATATCTTTCATTCTCACAATATTACTGAAATGTGGGAATTATTATCTCTACATATAAAGAAACGAAGATGAAAGAAGGGTAAACAGCTCTTCAAGAAAATGGTGAGGCCGGCATGGAAACTCAGGGCTAGCTGGCCCGCAAAGCCATGCTTCTTTCTAGCACATTGCTCTCCTGCCAGTTATATGATGTGTCTTGAGGCATGTTAAGTCCTTAAGAAGGCTATGCTTGTAATGATGTATGTCTGCTAACAGTAGTGTTGCTCTTACTCATACATTAACAGAGGCAATGAGGGAGCTCTAAGGGACACTAAAATGCTTGTCCTTCCTTCAATCCTACCAGGAAGTCTAAAAATCAAATGTTCTAAAAGCCTAATATTCTAACCTTATATCTTGGTAAGGTGTCAGTATGGTTTACTGGAAAGAGCACTGTGTCACCATGGTCAGAATAGCCACATTCTTGGTATTCAGGTTTATTGTGGGTAACAAGGAAGGTTCTAGAATAAATGACCTTCAAATTTTCCTTTTGTCATAAAATTTAATATGTTTGATGTTATTGATGTTAAGGCTTTGTGTTTTTCTGGAAACAAACATATTAGCCTCACGTAAATTATCAGGACTAGTATCGGCGTATTAGTCTCTTGCCATCACAGAAAGAGCTGCTTCTTGAGCAAAGGGAATAGGATGCGTGAGTAATCATGGTGAGGCTACCGCAGGGAAAGGATGGAAAAAGAGTCAGCTGTTTGGGAGGGAAGAAAGACGTTATAGAATTCAACCCCGGGCTCCCTAGAGAATGTGTGATATTTCTGAGTGCCGAGAAGGTGAAATACAGAGCAGCAGAACAGTCTGTGCTGAGTTAACAGTAGTTGCTCACAGGAAAGAGGTGGACAATCAAATTAGCCATATTCAGAAACCTTGTACCTTGAAGTGTGTCTGCCTGGCAGTAATACCCAGAGAGCCTAAAAACACAGAGCTTTAGCCCTGAGTCTCGATACCAGTTTCTATTTAATTCTGCCTTGCTTGATGTCTGCGTTTTTCAAGTCCTTGACCTATAGGCCAGTAGTAACGTGCATAGTAAGAAATTCCCGATGCTGAGAATCAGTCAGAAAGCCACTGAAAGTTAGACGGCTTGGTCTCATGCCTCCTGCTCTAGCCTCATGTTAGTACTTCAGAGTTCTAGCAAGGTCTTCTTCCCAAAACTCTATTGCCAATTTACTTGGCAAGAGATATGCATCACGGGACTAAGGCTAAATGGTCACCCTTTTAAATGTAATGTTCCTAACCTTAATTAGTAGTTTAGTCTTTCAGACCTTCATTTGTTAAACTTAAATGGATTTTGTAATTGGCTTTGCATCCCAGTTAGGTCGGTTGCCCCACCCCAGTTCAGAAAAGCAACCAATTAGTTCTGGTTTCCCATTCCCTCCCACTTCCTTGGAACAATTGCCCTATTTCTAATTGCTTAAACACAACAAATACAACTCAACAAGATCATAGCCGGGCACTACTAACGTACTTAGTGAAAAGATCATTGAATTTATTAAGCATTTGGCTCAATATAGCTCCTAACAAACACATATGGAGGATATGACAGTCCTGGTGAGTGAGTTAAAGACTCATTATTTGGACTGCTGGTGTCCTTGTGTGGAAACTGTGATTCTTGTCAAGTCCATTAGCTGCATTACAAAACAAGAGCTGTCATTTCATTAAGCTGCTCCACACATATCAATAGCTCCAGGGTGAATCCTGGTCACTTCTTGTCTATGTCACAATGTTTTCTGAAAGCTGACTTCCCCCAGTGTATGCCAACAGCCTACAAGGAAGTCTTCATTGTATAAGGAGATACCATGAATCTCACTGAAGAAGCAGCAACTGGTTTAAAAAGAATAGAAACTTAGATTTGAAAATTTATATTTTTTTGTCTTATTTTCTCAGTGTTTAAAAAAGAAAACATCATTTATAGACGATTAAAATTAAAGCATTAACTTAGTTCACTTTTTGGTTAAAGACAGAACAGGACCTGGAATTCAGATCTTCTCTCTCGCAGTCTAGTGTTCCTTCTGAAAAATCACACCGCCCGTCTGAAGGTCTCCATATGTTAATTTCTTCAGTTCTCCATTTACTTCAATATTTATTGAACTCTTCTTTTATACCAGGTGCTCTCCCAGTGCTGGAGTTGTATCAGTAAACAAGGCTAAGTCCTTGCCTTCATGGAACTTAAGTTCTAGCTAGGTCAGACAATAAATCCATTTAAACATATGATATCATAAAAGGTTAAGTAGAACAGGCCAGAACAATGGGGATGGAGAATAACAGGGTATCTCTTGCGGTAAGGTGTTAGCAAAAGCCTCTTTGAGGCTGTGTTGCAAGAGCAGTGATTTGGCTGAGCCGAAGGTGAAAAACAACCACGCAGAGAGGAAAATTGCAAAGGCCCTGAGGCAAAAATAAATGTTGTGTTTCTGTTCACAGAATAGCAATGAGGTCAGTGTGTCTATAACAGTGAGGGTGGCTGAGAGTGGTAGGAGATGAGTATATATTTATAGATAATGATTATTTCTGCTTCCTCTATGAGTGGAATGGCAATTCCAAGAGAAAGTAGAAAGAGGACATTTATTGTACCAAGAAGACTGAGAAGTGGCTGCATATTCAGGAAATATTAGATTTTCTCCAGGATGGAAGGAAAGCCAAATTCAATCTCGCAAATGATCCACCCAGGCCAACGGTATGTCTTAATTTCAACCTCAATTGACTGAGCATCATTTGTGCTCAAGGTTCTGGAAGACATACAGTGATGCAGAGACTCACTTTGAAATGGATGAAATAAAATGAATGAACAACAACAAAAGAATGAATTAGAAAATAAGACAAGTTTAAAAAAAAGATTAATAAAAGAGATTGTGAGATGCCATTAAGGTGTAAAGAGTGCTGGGGAAGTCCGGTGGGAGGAAGGAAAGTAGCTTGCTGGAAGGTACAGACAGGTATTATGCAGAAGTAACATGTAAACTGGGAATAAAGGACTAGCTGATATTAACAAGGAGAAGCAGCTCCCTGGGAGTCCATGACATGCTGAGGAAATAGCATGAGAAAAGACAGGAAGAGGAAAGTGGGTTACTGAGAAGCTTGTTCTGGGGGAAGAAGTCTAGGTTGGCTGGAACATAAGGGTAAGAGAATATAGCAGATACCGTTGAAAAGATGATGAAGAGCTTTGAATGCTTTAATGAGGAATTTTAACCTAATTAATTAGGCATTACAGAGCTACTGAAGGTTTTATATCAGAAAGTGACAATGACAGGGAAAATGAATTAGCTTCCCTTTAGTTCTTTGTGTAGCTAATAGGAAGGAATTTAGCTATACTGGTGTTTCCAACATTTTTAAGCTTTGGAATTCTTTTTACCAATTGAAATCTTTCAGAGAACCCTTATCTATAGACCAGTAAAAATAGGATATATTGGTTTTGTAATGGGATTAGAATTCCTGACATCTTAACCTCTTTCTTCACATCTAAGGAAGTTCATCACTGAACATCTGCACATCGAGCGAAAGCACTTTTTTTTTTTTTTTTTTTTTGCGGTACGCGGGCCTCTCACTGTTGTGCCCTCTCACAGGCTCCGGACGCGCAAGCTCAGCGGTCATAGCTCACGGGCCCAGCCGCTCCGCGGCATGTGGGATCTTCCCGGACTGGGGCACGAACCCCCGTCCCCTGCATCGGCAGGTGGACTCTCAACCACTGCGCCACCAGGGAAGCCCGAGCCAAAGCACTCTTGAATCTACTTTCATTTTCAGACCATGACAACTTTTAGGAGATATTAACTTTTTTTTTTTTTTTTTTAGGAAAGATTAACTTTTCACTTGGTAAAATATTGCATTAATTGTCCTTGTCTTTCTTAGAAGGTATCCCTCTAAAACACCAATGTGTTATTAGCACACAGAGCCCTGTACACCAACAATTTTAATATTTGAGATGGGGTTCTGAAGCTCACTACTTTCCAGATAACTGAGATACCAAATAGAGAATGAGTCACCCCAAGTAATTAGCATATAAGAGGCATGAGAAACTTAGAATAAGGCAAATGCGTTTTTAAAAAGAAATTTCACAAATTTGGGAAAACGTGAGGAAATTTCAGCCAAACATGAATACAATCCATTCTTTTAAATAGTTGTTTCCCCAGCATGAGCTTACTGATGTTTGGACAAACATGAATCTTCTGAGTACCTGAAAATGGAAGTGAGGATGAGGTCGGCAGTGATCTTCTTTGGCGGATGAGGGTAGCAAAAAGAGCAGAAATGAATTCAGACTCTCCTCCTTGCATGCTCTACACATCTCAAGTTAAGAGTCTGGCTGTGAATTAACAGTACGGCGTTGGTTTGTGCTTCAATCTGTTCACATTCCTCACTCTGGCTCAAAAAGAAGAGCATTTGAAGACTTTCTGTGTTCTGACAAATGTTATCCTTTCCATCCACCCCCCCACCCCCAGTTCCTTCTGTACATTAACCAACTGCTCTGACTTCCCCCCGAGAATTCACACTCTTCTAAAAAGATGCCTGTGTGGTTGCTATCAAGCCTTGGTGCCTGGCAAAACACCCCATACATACAAGTCTCTTCTGCGGGGTTGACGTAAGATTGGAAAGGAGCCATCAGGAGATGGCATAGCTTCCTGCTGTAGGGACAGTGGGTTTCCATCTGCTGTACCCACACTCAAGCTGCATTTTCTTCCCATCAACACACAGATTTTGTAGCGGGCACTAGTTGACTCTCCTAAATCTATTTCACTAACCTTCTATTCTGAAACAGAAAGATGGCTTGAGGAAGGCCCCAGCTCGGGGTGAGTCCTCATTGGTCTGAGTCTTTCCCATGCCATTGTTGATCCAATCAGCCCCAAAGGATGGGCTTTATGCAGCTTTGAGCTGTTGATTTCAGGGTTCAGCTTACACCTGGCTTGAGACTTCATTCTTCTTTCTTTCCAAAGGTGGGGACGGCAGAGTGAGGTATCTCAAGGAAGAAGATGTGAGTTAGAGATTGTAATTACCTTTGCAGAATAGTATATTAATAGATAAAGTGAAGAAATCTGGACTCAGGCGCTGGTATAATTACTTATTAATTCCATGATGTATTATGTAGCTTAGTTTTCCTGATTACATGATTTTTTATCAGTGGATAGGGGAAAAAATTAACCCTTCCTTCCAGGATTTTTGTATATATTATATGATTAAGCTTTACGGAAAACTGAAAAAGTGGAAAAGACATTTGGAAAAGTCTAAACACTTAATTTTAAACACACTTAAACATGTGTGGTGATATCATCCTGCAATACCTTTTAGCAAAACACCAGGGGCTTTAAACTGAATCGTTCGCACATCCTCTTGTCTCACCTCAAATGAGGATTATGCGAATGCAGTAGGACAAAATAAGTGGCCTCTCACTGAACAGACCGTATCAGTGTATACTAAAGGAAGACGGAAAGGAGCAGCGCGTGGAAGCACAGGAAAGATCAAGGTGACGAGGAAGAGAACACTGTCACTTGTTGATCCATAAAGAGACAGTCAAAAGCTACTCCGGGGCTTCCCTGGTGGCGCAGTGGTTGAGAGTCCGCCTGCCGATGCAGGGGATGCGGGTTCGTGCCCCAGTCCGGGAGGATCCCACATGCCACGGAGCGGCTGGGCCCGTGAGCCATGGCCGCCGAGCCTGCGCGTCCGGAGCCTGTGCTCTGCAACGGGAGAGGCCACAACAGTGAGAGGCCCGCGTACCGCAAAAAAAAAAAAAAAAAAGCTCCTCCAGTGGCCTTGGACTTGTCTTTGGCAGAGCTTGTGAGAAGCCTGCATGGTGTGTGACCATAAAAGAGATGGCGAGTGGGAAGTTTTGGAGGATAAACCATTGAGATCTGGGGTCCTTCTGGCTTCAACTTGGGTTTTTCCAAATCAAAGTATCTTTAACAGAGACATCAGCTACCTACATGTGGGGCTAAGTGGTGAAAAGAACAAAGCTGCTTTTAAGAAGGAAATGAGGGGTATTTGTTGTTGCTGCCTAAAAGGTTAGGATAAAGAAGAGAGAAAGGAAAGAGGCCTGAGAAAGAGAACCAGAGGCTGCAGGTCTCCTGAAAATGCCCAAGGGACCTATCTGAAGACCAAAAAGTATTTAAGAAATTTGCATTGTTTGAAGTAAATCTCTCCATCCAGTAAAATCAACAAAGTTAAGTCTCTGTTAAAGTGGTTTTACTAGTTCTTATCTATGGGAGTAGCTGGGTTTTTGGTTTTTTTTTTCCAGGTACATACTTATTAATGTAGTCCAAGCGTGCATCACACATTTTTGTGATTATTTCTACTTAATTTTTATTAAACAAACTAAGCTTATAATTTAGCACAGGGCTTTGCACATACTGGAAGCGGCCAAGATTAGACAGGCCCAGGTAATGCAATGCAGTCACATTGGCTGATGAGGGTTTTATTTCCCATCCTCTAGTCACGTGCTGGTGAAGGGATTAAATTAAGTGACATTAGGGAGGCAACAGGAGAGAAAAGGAAATATGACATTGAATAATTTTCAAGCTGGATAATTCAGCCGTAAAATAACTAATGCTAGCATACCACCTCCACAGTCTCTCAGGGGCTGTAGAAATACTATTCACGGCACTTTTGTTCAGAAGCTGTTCTTCCAGCCCTGCTGCAACAGCTGCTTGTGATGTTCAGCTGGGAAACCCAGGCAGATGTCGCACATCTTCCTTTTTATCACCTCCTACAGGAGTGCAATGTGAATTAAAGGGGCGTTTATATTGTTAAGGCTGCCGAAAAGGAAACACAGTCCCCAAGTTTCCTGAGGTACGGGGCTAAGCATAACTTGATTTTCCAAGGGAAGAGACTCTGAGTGTTTACATGGGATGTTTAGGCAAGAAGGAACAAAGATGAGAAAAACAGACCATGTAGGAAGAAAACTGCACTCAGGAAATGAAGTACGTACAGAGAACAGCAGTCATATTCCTAAATTAACAAACATGTGTTTAACGGAGAGGAATGTTTCGTTGCAGTGGTCTTGGCTTACTTCTGTTTTAGCAGGGCTTTCTGCTTAAAATTGGAAGCTGTGCTGAGGGTCTCCACTTGCATCATTATTACCCCAGGGACAACACTTGGTGTGGGAAATGGGAGGGAGACACTATAATTGCTATTTATAGGTCGCTTCAAGCTCATTCCATTAAATTTCTACCTTAGAGTTTATTTTTAATGTACATATTCAATAGCATATTTATATCACGTAGATATTTGCTTATTTACACACATATATACACTGAATCCTTAAAAAACATTTCTGCAATTAGGAATTTATAGTAAAACATCTGGATAAGACTATTCTAAAGGATTTATGGATTCATCGGGGATCTGTTTACAGGAGGGATTCAGAAAACTCCTGGGAACAAGCTTTATCTTACTTTGTGTCTGGCAGTTCAATAGAAACTCAGTGGCAATACTTGGCAGGTGGCCTGAGGTTTTTCCCTCAGGACTTGGGCAGATACAAGGTGTCTTTGCAGACACCTGCCTAGGAAAGACCCTTTTGTAACAGCCTGAGAAGAACAGCATTTTGTGATGCTGTAAAGGAATAAGACTAAGAGCAGGGCGAACTCTTTTCAAATTGTAAATAAATGACTGATTTCAATGATTTTTCCTCTGTCTTATTAAGTTGTCACCTATCTGGACACTACAGATGGAACTGAAACCCTGAGAATCGGTAACCCCATCATCCAAGGCTCTACAGGATCTCTTTCTATTGCTGTACATGATGGAAGTCCAGACATACCATAGTCTGCTACAGAGGCAAGCATTTTCTTAGTAACCAGTTCACTGAAGAAGCTAAATATGTCTGGAGATAGAGCATGCGGAAGTGACATCTAATTTTTAATTCTGAAACTATTTGTGGTTGAAGCACCAAAGTCTGTTGTCATTAGTCATGTATTTCTGCAAAGGATGTAAAATAACGGGACATTTCATTATGAGCTTCAGGTGTAGACTTCGGTCAGAACTTTAGTTGGACTTTTCTCAAACAAAAATATTTGGGTAGAAATTTGCTGCACCCCTCCACGGGCAAACAAAAGAAAAAAAAAGGAAATTCTGATGATTTTGGAAATCCATCAAGTATAATGGTTTAAGATAGTCTTGGAGTGAAACTTGATTTTTGCTTTGCGATTTGAGCATCCTTTAACCCGGATTCCCCTAAAGTGAAGCCGGCCGTGACTCTAGGGTTAGATGAGGCAAGACTCATGAAGACTGGGGCTTTATGATATTTTTACTCCCCACAATTGGGAAAATCTACAGAAATTCAAAATCGCTTTTCGGTGCCATGAAATAACAAGGGATTTTAGCGTATCTACCCTGATCACCACAAAATCAAATAAACTAAAAATAACTTAGTTGGGAGACAGATGGGGAATTCCCCTGGGAAGGCTTTCTTTCATGGGAGTCTTTGGGGCATAAATGGTGGAACTGTCACTGATTTATAACTTTTTTCTTATTGAGAAGAGCCAGGCCAGATGAGGTCCATCAACACGAGGGCAAACTATTTAACCATATTCACATCCTTTTGGCTTATTTTCCATTAACCTCACTGCTTGTTTTGCACCGAGTTTGTTCTGAGTGCCAGTATTCCCTCGTGACTTGGGTTAAAGGGGAAAAAACACAAAACAGGAAACTTTACAGGAGATTGAACACGGAATAGCTCTTTCCCAGGGCCCCAGTGGTGAGTGAGGTCTGAGTGAATCAGGAATAAACTCTGACAGCCAATGAGCAGACCTCAAATTGGCCCCGAGTCATTCTATCATCATTCTATAATTACATCCTCACGAACGGTGGATTTACATGTGTTAAGATTCATTTAGAAATGGCGCATGAGCACCTGCAATTTGGCATTCCAGTTACAGTCCCAGTGTATCAAACACTTGATTAATAAACTCTGAAGTGTTGAAATGATTCTCTGTCATTAATCATATTCTCTTCTACCTCTATATTACCTGAAATCATTAGAGGAGAAGAAAGCCTGAAATGTAATCAGGTTCCAGCTTGTTAATGCAATAACTTAGCCTCAAATAGGCAAAAGAAATTAAGTAAGTGGGAAATTACACTAGATGTGGTTTTTATTTGGGGCGGGGGTGATTGTGGGGCAATCCTTCTTCAAAGCAGGGGATATCTAATGAAAATCACCTATGAATAATAAGAGAATTTATGACTATAGACAGAGTTTCATCTACTAGAATTAAGAGTCTGAGGACCTTGTTGCTTTGGGCAAAAGGAAACCCCCCAGTCGCAACTCAGGAATTTATCCCAGTTTTTTGGGGGGTTTTTTTTTGGTGGAGCTATTGGAAATGAACCATGCAAAAGCTGCAGGAAGCTTTTTTTTTTTTTTTTTTTTACATCATCCCTTATCTCATTCATATTCACACACATTTAATTCACACATCAATCAGTGCTTACCAGGAGATAATATAGTCTATTTGAGGTATGGATGTGTCTATATTTCAGTGAGATGGAGTAGCCTCTTGGTCGAGGTGTTTAAAAAGATTGCAACAAAATTCAGGACATATTGGGTACAAAGTCATACAATGTACGTCAGCTGGTCGATGTAGACTTTTTCCCTATCAGGGATGCACTGAATTATTGTGCTCCTAAGAATTAATGTCTACTTACAAAATTGTACAGGATAAAAGGTTTTTACAAAGCAAAGAAAAATCTTTTGAATCAGACAAGCTGAATCACTGTGAGTGTTGAATCCTAATATTGAAAGAGATTTTATTATTCAGACTGGAGTTGGGAAGAGATATTTACCTTGAATCAGATAACTCCGATGTGCACTTTGTTTCTTATAATTTAAATATTAAATTTTTCTAGTGTCAAAGATCCTGAAAAAGCAACCCTGCACTGTAACTTTTAAGAAGCTGTGTTAGTATAGTTATTTACTTTTATTTTTTTTATTTTTATTGGAGTATAGTTGATTGACAATGTTGTGCTGGTTTCTGCTGTACAGCAAAGTGAATTACGTACACATATACATATATCCACTCTTTTTTAGACTCTTTTCCCATATAGATCATTACAGAGTATTGAGTAGAGTTCCCTGTGCTATACAGTAGGTCCTTATTACTTATATGTTTTATATATAGTAGTGTGTATGTGTCAATCCCAACCTCCGAATTTATCCCTCGCCCTCTTTCCCCGCTGGTAACCATAAGTTTGTTTTTACACCTATGATTCTATTTATGTTTTGTGAATAAGTTCATTTGTATCATTTTTTTACATTAAACATATAAGCGTATTTCTTAAATGCTCTTAGCTAACTAGATCACCATCCTGTGATGTGCCGGGCTGCTATTTCTTGGTTTATACATTGAATAGTTTGCTGAAATACGCTGTTTTACCAATTATCTTATATTATTGAACCGGCCCTAGAAGTTACTGAAGCTAAGAATGGAAAAAATGGGTATATACACACCCCAGGCCCACACTCATGCACACACCCAGCAGTTCAATTCGGTGGTCTTCTCTCATTATTTGTAAAGTGACCAATTGGGCCAGGTGACCTCTGGATGGCCTCCAGCTCCCATTCTCCAGGAATCTTCACTGAATGCGCAGAGATGTAAGCTCCATGAAGACAGGGACTTTGGATTTCCTGTCCACTCAAATTTTTAAAGTACATTTACATCCGTTACTTCACTTGTTCCCACAGCAATCTTATTAAGCAGGAACGTCCGACTGATGGCTTCATTTTACAGAAGGGAAGCCTGAAGCCAAGAAGAGATCTTCCAAATCTCATAAACCAGTGGCTGAGCCGGGACCTCATCCTAAGTCTTCTCATGCAGAATTACATCTAGAGCCAGTGGTATCCTGGTGAATGTTTAACAGTCCGATCTCTGGGGATATATATATATATACTACTATATATATATAAATCAAATTTCCTGATATAAAGGGTGTATAACATACAATTAACAAATAATCATACAAATACGCATTCCTCTTTATTGTAAATTCCTACAGCCAATTGATTCCTACAGAATGCGTTTGCTGATCTCTGCCAGATATTTGCATTTGAAGCCAACCTACCACTGCAATTCAACTACGATTTGACAAATAGGGCTTCCTCCTAATTTAATAGCTCTCCCCTAATAAATTTATCATCATTAAATCTGATATGTGATGTAGTGTAAAACTACTTCTCATCTTTGTGTGAGTTATATTAATTAAATTGAAACCTTTTTCAACTTCAACACTAAATCAATTCCCAATTTGTTGGGTCTCCTGATTTTGGTGGTGTAAATACTCTGGCCAGGTTCAAGCCACCAATGTGATATGACTGAACACAAATTTGGGAAGAGATGTACAAGGACCCACTGTTGTATAGTGTTTCCACTCTACAGATACAACAGACATAAATATACTCAGCGTCAGAGGCAATGGTAAAGTGTTGTAAAGTAGTTAGGAAGTAATGAGTTCCAAGTATTTATTACCTTTGCCTTTAACATAAGTTATTTAATTGTAAGCTTTTATAATTTAAGTTTTAACAATGACTGCGTTTAACAACCAGGTTGCAAAAATTCCTGAAAATTTAACAATTAGCTCTTACAAACAAGACCACCCGGACCTTGCTTCCCAAGTAATTCCATGCATTCCAGGTTTTACTATTTTAGTATTCAGGTATGAAAAATACTTTGCCTACCTTGAGTTAAGTCTATTTGACCTTAAGATGCTCATGATATTTTTGTTTTGTGGTAGTAGTTGTTGTGCGGCCAGATAACTGGTGTGAATAAGGAAATGTTGGACTCTCTGATTGAGGTTCTCTGGGCCCGCAGTGCATTTGCTTCCCCACTACTGCCATCATTCTGGCTTCAGATGCTCGCTACTGGGCATCCGGATGGATTTCCTAGCCTCCTGGCCAGCTTCCTCATCCCCGTCACCTTCAGGGCATCACTGGCTTTCCTGCTTCCTGCCCTTGTGCCGCTCCACCCACCAGTTCTCCTGTCCCATCCTTCAGAGACCTTGCACATTATCTGTACACATGTAACCTTATTAAATCTCTAATCCTATAGCCATGTAAAAGCCAAAGCAAACCAACATACTAAAATGAAATATTATTTTGACTGCATCTCAGTGCAGCATTGTGTATATATAGTTTGATTTTATATATATATATGTTGAGGTCAGTGGAAGATAGTATAAAATGATCCATACAAATGAACATTAACTTTTCCTTTCACATGGCTGCAGACCATCCTTAAAGAACATAGTCTTTCCCTATAACGGGTACTTGTTTATCACGCGATATTCTTCTCAAAGCTCTATCTTTATTCCCTTTACCAGTTAGACAAAGTAAAAAAAACAAGAATGGTGAGAGGGGTTCATGCAAGTTTCCACTGAACAATTAACTGTCCGCGGTAGTCAGGATTCTAAGATGCGCCCCTTCAAATTTCTACCCCCCCGGAGTACACCCCCTGTGTAACCCCTTTGCTTTGTGTGCAGAAGCTGTGAATACAATAGGATATCACTCCTGAGCTTAGCTGCTTATCAAGTGACTTGATCTCTCAAAACAGAGATCATTCTGGGTGGACCTGATCTGATTAGAGGACCTTTTAAAGAAGGTGAAGTGCCATAAAAATGTGCTCCTGCTGGCCCAGAAAAAAAGCAAATAGCCAGGCTTTGAATTACTTATCAGGGCCATGTGGCATGGAACTGTAGTAGCCTCTAGTTACTGAGAGACGTCCCAGTAACTTTAACGTCTTCTTAAAGTTACTCTCGAGCATGGTAGCCAGAAAAATATTTTTAAGGACATAATTTAGATTATTTCTCTTCACAGCCTAAGGTTCTCCACTGCTTCTCATCTCCATCAGAATACAAGCCAAAAGCATAAAAATGGCACCATATTATCTTAGCCGAGCACAATTGCTACCCTCTCCTTTTGCACTCCCTCTGTCATTCTTACTCAGCTCCACCCACACATGCCTCCTTTCCGTTTTCTGAACTCTTCCTTCTGCCATATTGTTCCTTATGTGTGCAATGCTCTTTCCTCACAAATCTTTTTATCTTATCCCCTGATCTCCTTCAGATCTTTGCTTCTTCCTTTCCTCACTGAGGCTTTTTACTAACCATATCATTTAAATCCTAATCACCCCACTACAGCCTAACATTTTCCCTTCTCCTTTCTTGATTTATTCTTCCCTCATTTATCATGATCGGATGTGCTAAAAACTTAACTCACTTATTTATTGAATCAATGCCTCATCTTAAAATATAAGCTCTATGAAAGCAAGTATGTTTGCCTATTCTGTTCACTATACCTTCCCAGCACCCAGAAAAGGCACATAGTAGGTGCTCAGTAAACATTTGGACATTCCTTATAGCAACAAATTATAACACATCTTGCAGCTTATTGCACTTTATAAACACTGGATCCTAATGAATTAACAGTCTGTCAGTGATTTTTAAATGAACCTTAGCCTGTTAATTAGCAAATGGTGGCCGTGTTGAAAAGTGATTCCTGGAGATATCCCTGAATGTTACCTTATCAATATTTTAATTAAAAATTGGATAGGGCTTCCCTGGTGGCGCAGTGGTTGGGGTTCCGCCTGCCGATGCAGGGGACACGGGTTCGTGCCCCAGTCCCAGAAGAGCCCACGTGCTGCGGAGCAGCTGGCCCCGTGAGCCATGGACGCTGAGCCTGCGCGTCCGGAACCTGTGCTCCGCAACGGGAGAGGCCACAGCAGTGAGAGGCCCACGTACCGCAAAAAAAAAAAAAAAAAAAATTGGATAAAGACATAATCAAAACAGTTTCAGTCACCCAAAACTGAGTTATTGAAATACAAGGAGTAGATTACTGATTTAACATCTATTGACCCCTTCTTTCTTCTCAACATAAATACAATTTAAAGAAAGCTGACTGCTCTCACCTTACAGATGAGGACATGATTAGTCTAAGAAGGTCCTATTACTTTGCCAGAGATAGTTCAGAAATGAGCACATCATCTTAATCTGATCAATGGGAAAAAGTTTGCTGGAGGCTTCTAACAACATCTTTAAGTCTTAAGAGACAGCCATGAAAACTACTCGCTATCTTTTATGTGATCAAGGACACAGTCGCTTTGAATGTGCCTGGCAGCCACTGTGTGACCATGAGGATGCATCATTTCATGATGAAGCTATAGAAAGCACATTGGAAAGAAAGGATGGACCTTAAACACCGATGACGTACAACCCCTGCATCGATAATTTTTGAAGTCCACTCTACATCTACTTTAATGACAACAAACCGGTAGTTTTCCTTGTTCAAGTGAGTTTCATATAGGTAACTGTTACTTGGAGCTGGAGGCATTTTAATTGTGAGAAAGAAATGAGATATGAGCTATCAGAGAAACTACTAAAAATTTATTGTATTGTCCCACAAGTATCATGGAACAAAATTCACAATAGTAAATTTAACAGAAAATGTAAATTTCTATATATACACTGGCAGTCAGTTACCTAAGTAAAGGAGTGACCAGACTTAATAACATTTCATGGTAAAAGCTTTTAGCAGTTTTTATTGACTACAGACTCAATATAAACGAGCAAAGAGATGCAAGTGCAATAAATTCAACTGTAATCTAAGACCAGATTAATAGGAATATAATACGTACAGAATAAAATCTGGGTCTCCATAATTCATGCAGAGGGCAATATTTCATTAAAAAGCAAATTTTAAAAATGGAAAATAGTTAAACAATTAAAAATGATTTGAACTAAGCCCAGTCCTTACATACATTTCTAGGTCAACATTAAAGAAGATTTATTTCAAAGAGCAACCACCTCCTCTTAAAATAATCTTTCCTTCATTCCTTTCTCTCACCATCCTTCTTAGAGTCTTTGCCTGCTTAAAAGATTTTCTTCCTTCCATCTCTCACCCTTACCTCTCGTCTCTATTTTCCACACTATAGTCCTCAATGTTTCCCTTGATTTGTTCTCTTCTTTTTTACTTGTTATTATTTTCTGTTTATGAGTAAATCTTAATCTTTCCAATACGATTATCCCAGCACTGCAGCTGTTGAGGTTAGGTTCTCTCTCTTCCATCTCCTCTCAATTAATTAGTTTTATTTATATAGTAAAATTATTTACTGGCAACCTAGAGGGATATGTGGAACAAATTTTTCCATAGTGGATGGGAAAGCAAGCCTGACTATCTAGATATGGATAATTTTGAGAACCATTTCAATAATATCCAGCTTAAGGGAGCATAATTCTCCTGTATCCTGAGCTGATCAGATTTCACATGGAGGATATAATGTTCAATTGCCAGTAGAATATTTTAACAGAGATATTAAAACAATGATAATGTAGTGCGATGTTAAGTCAGCACGTGAAATAAGAAACGATTCAGGGAACTGGAAAAGCTTGGTTTAGAAAAGCTCTGTGCATTAGAGCTTTCTGATACAATGGAAATGTTCTGTGCTGTCCAAATGGGTAGTGAACACCTGAAATGTGAAATATGGCCCCTTTGAATGACTTTTAAATCTTATTTAATTTTTTTGTTTGTTTGTTTTGTTTTGCGGTACGCGGGCCTCTCACCGTCGTGGCCTCTCCCGTTGCGGAGCACAGGCTCCAGACGCGCAGGCTCAGCGGCCATGGCTCACGGGCCCAGCCACTCCGCGGCATGTGGGATCCTCCCGGACCGGGGCACGAACCCGTGTCCCCTGCATCGGCAGGCGGACTCTCAACCACTGCGCCACCAGGGAAGCCCTAAATCTTATTTAATTTTAATTCATTTAAATTAAGATGTAAATAGCTACTGTATTAATCAGGATTCCGTCAGAGAAACAGAACTGATTACGTGTACACAGAGAGAGCAATTAACTTACTGCAACGAATTGGCTTATGTGATTATGGGGCCTTGCTAGGCAAGTGTAAAACCCACAGCAGAGGGCTGTCTGGAAACTCCTGGGTAAACCTTGGGCAGGAGCTAAAGCTGTATTCCAGGAGCAGAATCTCTTCTTGTTCAGGGAAACCTCAGTTGTGCTCTTATAAATCTTTTGACTGATTGAATAAGACCCACCCATATTCCTGAGGATAATCTCCTTTACTAAAGTCGACTGATTGTATCAATAGATGTAAACCATATCTGCAAAATACCTTTCCCAGTAGCACCTAGATTAGTGATTGATTATATAACAGGCACAAAACCCTAACTAAGTTGATACATAAAACTAACCATGTGGGTTGGTGGCTACCATGTTGGACAGGGCAAGTCTGGAGAAAAGAAAATTAGGTTGGGTGTGATTGATCACTTCACATATTGGAATAACAGTTATGGGAATAGAGCACAGCTTTATAACCATGTTCTTATAGAGGATGGGATCCACAGCTTAAAGTTTGAACCTCCCTGTTCAACTTAATGAGAGGAAGAATTGCCGTTTTAAAAATACCCAAACTGAGAATGGACCACCTGGCAAAATAATAAGCCCCCAGTCTCCAGGACTCTGAAGAAGTGATGCAGTAAGACTTTTTTACCCAGCATGGACCTGCCAGAGATGTAGCAGAAGTTTTTTTTTTAGGTAGGGTTTGATCTAGATCGGCTTAAGGTTCCATAACTTTCAGAGGCATAGCAACAAAGAAAAATATCACAGGCAGACTTACAACCAAGAAATTCTATTCAGGAGAGAGATGACATGTGACTTTTCTTGGCATGTTCCTTTAGATAGGAGGCTTGAAGGAAACATTAGTAAAACAAGGCAAAGCACACAACGAAGCAATGATATAGTTTTGTAAGTTTGAATCTTGATAATAAATTCCTTCCACTCCTATCTCAAAGCATGGCATAGAGTACAATGAGATTAGCCAGTTTGCTAAAGAACTGTGAGTTTGCAGTGAAACTTAGATTTAACTGAACTTAAATTTTTTTCCTATAAGATGTATCACCAGTACAGACAAAATTATGCTATAAAATTTGCCTTAGTGCCTTCAGTTATGTCACTTGTACCTTTGTCACCAGTCTTCACGTGAAACATACAAAATCCTAATCCTTCTTGCCTTGACAAATCTTTTCTCAACCATGAATCAGAAACTCATCCATACACCAAAGCATAAGTGACTAACAATCGCTTGAGATAAATATCTTCTCGGAGTGTCAATGAAATCATGAAATCTAATCCTTATATTTCATATATAAGGAAGTATTGAGGTTCAGTGAGAAAAAGGTGCATTTAAGATTACATAGTCATACGGGTCCAACCAGGGATGGAACGCATGTCCCCCATTCACTGTGCAGTGTGTCATTTTAACTACACTAGCTTTTAAATTAATAAATTGCATCGGGAGTAAAAAATCAAACTGAAGGCATTCACTTTCAACAATTTAATTTAGATCTTCAGCAAGCCTTCAAGGGCTACATTTGGGAATGGAATGAATTATCCTCTTGGCCCTGACATCACATTATGCTAGGTAGTTACTTCCTTCTGTAAGACACTTCTACAAACAGAAACAGACACCCCCAACAGGTGTTCCTACCAATTTTCTGTATCGCTTTGATTGGTACTTGATGACAGACCGGCTTGGAGCCATAATGGAGCTCCTCATACTGGGACCGAAGCACCTGCAGCTAAGGAACAGTGGAAAGAAGGATGGAGTTGGCAACACTTTTGATCCATTCTACAAAAAGCCAAATTATGATACTCAGGGATGGAGATGAAGTGGTTTGTTTATTTGTTCTTACTCCAGATAAGGAGATTAAAACCAGATACAAGAAAAACATCAGCAGGAGGAGGCTTGTTTCCAAAACACCCTGTTCAGGCTGATTTAGAATCTGAAGCTAAAGAAATCTTGGGGAGCATATAAAGGGCTATTAACAATTGTTTGCAATGTTCACTAGAAGTTGGCCAATTGATACTTCATCAAGAATTCTCTTATGTCTTCTGTTTCACCAACTGTACTATGTTTTTCTTTTCCTTTCCTTTCCTTTCCTTTCTTTCTGTCTCTCTCTCCCTCCCTCTTTCTTCCTTCCTTTTTCCTTTCTTTTTTTACCTTTAAGAATTTTTGCAATTACTGTGGAGTTATGTGATGTTCTTTCTGTAAAAGATATATATATCCTTTAATATATATTAAACAGGCTAATTTTTAAATTGGAGATCTATATATAAAAGAAAATACAGATAGGAATTTGTGTGACTAAAGATGTTTTTTAAAAATCTTACTTCATATCATACTTGCTTCATCGATTTTCTCACTCTGATTTTTACTAATTTTGCTAAAGCTTTGAGCTTTGATTTCCACAGTATATACTTTACCTGTGAAATTGAATCATTGCCTATAGCTAGGAGTTCTCAGATATTATTTTATGATTTGGATCTGAAACTTGTGCAATCCTGAGACAACTCTCTTGAGACGTCAACTTTCTTTACACTCTTCTTTAGGACACAGTCGGAAAGAGGTATAAAAAAATTAAGGCAGTATGCAAATACATTTATGTAATAAATATTTTTCTTATGTATAAAAACAAATGTCACTTTGCATTTGAAGCAGATCCACTTATATACAGAATAATTTCTTCTCTCATGGATTGGCAGGTTAAAAGAATACAACACACACACATAGACACAGACACAAAAGATTTACACACCAACAGAGAATCATAGCATCATTTTTTCTATTCACCACCTCCCATTCCCCTACACCCAGCCCTTCTCTGTGGAACACTAGTCCAGTCAGATATATATGATCAAACACATTTGGGAAAAAGAATATGTGTATATTACCCCAAGCCTTTTTGATCTACCTTTCAGAACTTATAAAATGTATTAAAGATCAGGTTTTTTTTGTTTGTTTAACTTAGCATTTTCTAAACTTATTCATCCACTTAATTTTTTCTATAGCACTTATTTTTTAAAACTTTTTATTTTATATTGGAGTATAGTTGATTAACAATGTTGTGTTATTTTCAGGTGTACAGCAAAGTGATTCATTTATACATATATTGATACATGTATCTAGTTAGCACTTATTAACCCATAATGCTTACTTATATTCCACTAGATTCATATAACTCATTTTTGGAAATTCTGGCCTAGATAAAAGAATGCAATAATAATCATCAGTGTTGAATGTGGGGTAACGGGTTAGTATGATTTTTTGTTGTCGTACTTCATTCACATTGAATACAGACCAATTTACAACATGAGAAAATGATTATTTGACAAACTAAATGGAATAGGGATCTTTTTTTTTCTTTTTAACATCTTTATTGGAGTATAATTGCTTTACAATGTTGTGTTAGTTTCTGCTGTATAACAAAGTGAATCAGCTATATGTATACATATATCCCCATATCCCCTCCCTCTTGCATCTCCCTCCCACCCTCCTTATCCCAGCCCTCTAGGTGGTCACAGGGCATCGAGCTGATCTCCCTGTGTTATGCGGCTGCTTCCCTCTAGCTATCTATTTTACATTTGGTAGTGTATACATGTCCATGCCACTCTCTCACTTCGTCCCAGCTTCCCCTTCCCCCTCCCATGTCCTCAAGTCCATTCTCTATGACTGCGACTTTATTCCTGTCCTGCCCCTAGGTTCTTCAGAACCTTTTTTTTTTTTTTAGATTCCATATGTGTTAGTATATGGTATTTGTTTTTCTTTTTCTGACTTACTTCACTGTTTATGACAGACTCTAGGTCCATCCACCTCACTACAAATAACTCAATTATTTCATTTCTTTTTATGGCTGAGAAATATTCCATTGTATATATGTGTCACATCTTCTTTATTCATTCATCTGTCGATAGATCCTTAGGTTGCTTCCATGTCCTTGGCTATTGTAAATAGTGCTGCAATGCAGGGATCTCTTTTGTGATGTAAACTTGAGATCTGTCCGTAGGTCCTCTAAATCCCAGCAAATCACCAGGACCCTCACTGGTCTTGTATAACATTTGATGCTAAGGACCCTTGCCCTGTATGTGTAAGCTATTCAACATTATCACATGTGCTTCTTTGGAATGTAATTTCAACTACTGGCATTTTGCCAGCACATCCCCACCTCTAGCCAAGAGAGAAACCTCAGTAAAAGCACTATCTATAAACCAAAGAACAAAGTGCAGTAAACTTGTGGATGGAAAGTTTTGCAACCTGTAGAAGCCAAAGAAGCCACAAACACCTCCTGGAGTTAATCATCTACCAGGCATTGCCTCATAGTCAAGAACTGGCTTGTACTGTACTTATCCAGCTGCAAACTCAGAAGCCAGCAGGGACCTGGGATCCAACCAGGCTCTTGTCTAAAGAGAACCAGGATAAGCGGCCGGAATAGAGAAGTCCCTGCACTGTTGTTAACATATATATCATATTCTAATTGTTTAACTTGATTCATCTTTTTCCCTTTTAGACTTAGAAGTTTGAGTAGCTATCTGTTTTGGCAAGGTGGCAGCTTTTGTGGTACATTAGAGATTATGGAGATTTATTCTTTAGTGATCATGTTTCAATTGAGAACTCTCTGAACCCCAATTTGAAAAACAGAGACTAAATGGAAAAACCTCTGTTTCTTGGATGTCTGTGTATTTTAGGGATGTAAGTCAGCAACAGAAGCATAAGAACTGAATATCTGGGCAACTTCTGAAAAGAGCCTTTAATTTCCTATTTGGGGGAGTATGGACTCAGAAGGGAATTCCAGACCTCTTGGGTCCCTTGAATGCACTGGAAACATAAGCTGAACATCAGAGTGTAACTTGGTGTATGTACTGGCAACAACTCTGGAAAGGGTCTCTGAATTCTACCAGGAAAAGACAGAGAGAGGAACCCCATGGTCCTTAAATGGTTTATGGACAAGGAATCAGGCCCTATAATTTCTAATTTCTTGTCATATTCCTATGTCAATCATTTCTATTATATTGATATATTCAGTTATGTAGAATACATTATTCCTTTGTCTTTTGCTCAGTCTGAAATCCCCAAAACTAGCTAAACCCAACTTCCATGTACTTTCTTTTGTTCTTAAATATTATGTCCAAATGGAACAAGTCACTTTGACCCATCCTGCTCCTCCTCCAGACTTCTTATTTAAAGTGGTGCTGCCATCTTCCCTCTGACCCTATATTCCTCAGCAGCCACCTAACCCTTCTGCTTCATTCAGGAAAGCATATAGGAATGAAAATGCTTGTCTCCATGCTATAGTATTAAACTATACTTCTCCATGAGGGACCTTCCATAGCTTCAGGTACCCACTGTTGATTATAGGACTTTAGTGGCATAAAGGTCTCATCCTCATGCTTTCACCACTCCTTAGCCACTGCTGAAATGTTCAAGTCTTCAGGTGAGTATAAAAGAGAATTATTTTTAAAAGACATACTGCCACGTGAGTAAATCACAATATTTAGACCTTCCTGCTGCAAATTGATGGCAGGGCCTGAAGCACGTGCAAAGGAGAGCAATTATCTCAGCTTACAGCCTTCCTGACAGTCAGGGAATTTGTCAATTCTTTTGTATGACAAGTTACAAAGAGGATAGCTGTACTGAATATTTGCTCCCTTCAAAAGTACAATGCTGAGTCTTGAAATGAGGCTTTGGCACAACCATGGTGCAGTATCTTATGCATTAATCAAACTTAGCAGTTTCTTTGTTGCACTAGCTCTCTGCTGTTCTCACAGAAACTCAGAGCAAGCTGCTGCAAAGCTACAGCAATCCTGCCAACTTGACAGGAAGAGTCAATATATTTCAGTTACAAGGCAGCAGGGGCCATCTTCCTCACAAGCCAGAGATTTGGGAGCTGTTGAGCCCTTCTCATTTTAGAGTCTGTGCCCAGAGAGGACCCTTGGGTCAAAGTCTTTCCTTGAGTAGCTGTTGTTTATCTTCCTGTGTGTTTATGCAAAGAGAGGAAGGCTCAACTTGTTTACCATTTGCAATTAGGCTGGAAAAAGGATGAAATCTAATTTCTGGCTATGCAACTGGTTGTAGAATCTTCTCAAGCATATAGTCAGCTAGGTTTCCCCTTCCTCCCTCCTCCCTCCCCCTCCCTCCCTCCCTCCCTTCCTTCCTTCCTCCCCCTTTCCTCTCTTTCTCTCTCTCTCTCTCACTCTCTCTCTTTGCTTAATTTATCAGCGCTAAGAAAGCTCTAGAAATTGCATAGCCAACCCCAGGTCCCCAAATATTCCCCAAATTGACATGCAACCCATAAACTACTATAATGATTTGGAATCCTGAGAAGAAAAGACTATATTCTTAAGGATTTCTTTTTGAAGACAGAATGATGAGGTTTCATTCATTCCCTCCCCACCCCACCCCGTTTTTTTTTTTGTTTTGCGGTACGCGGGCCTCTTACTGTTGTGGCCTCTCGAGTTGCGGAGCACAGGCTCCAGACGCGCAGGCTCAGCGGCCATGGCTCACAGGCCCAGCCACTCCGTGGCATGTGGGATTTTCCTGGACCGGGACACGAACCCGTGTCCCCTGCATCGGCAGGTGGACTCTCAACCACTACGCCACCAGGGAAGCCCCTCATACCCTCCCCCCTTTAACTCTCTAAATCTTTAATGATTTAAATGAAGCCCCTGACCAGTCTGCAGAAAAGCATCTGGTAGAGTTTCTTTCCCATAAATCTTTAACTCCTAACACGGTGGCTGGAGAATTAAGTAGCCCATCAGCAGAGGTAAAATTTATGAACCTTCTAGAGCTAACCCCAAGCATCAAAGAAAAGAGAAGTAATTCACTGAATAGCAAACTTGTTCTCAAAATTCACCCTGGGGTTGGGAATTATTCTGGGTGAAAGGACATGGGTCCCCTTTGGGACTGGAGTTGAGAAGATAGAGCTATTACCTAGGTAGCCTGAGTATAAATTTGCAGCACACACAAAGAATTGAATGTCTCACTGATCATGGAGAAAAGTGCTGTACCTTATACTGTTTATCCTAATGACCTTCACACTGAAGGGCTGTTAGTCTGCAAATGCAAATGCAATGCTCTCCTTGTCCAAAATATGGCCAAACTCTGGTATAGAGCAAGACCTGGAATTCATTCTCCTTTGAAAAACAACTGAATTCACAACATTCTTTAAAACAAATTCACAGAAGAAACTAAGTTTTAAATAGGCATATGTTTGCCTAGAAGCAAAATAAAGCATCTGAGTTTTCCCTCACTCTGTGCCTAATTCAAATTTTGTTTGGCAATTTGCAGATCCCAGGGAGGCAACCCCCAAAGATTTTCATGGGTTAGAAAAGAAGCTCTAACAGTAATAATCCAGTTTCTCAGCTGGCAAATGTTTTCTGACTCTTGGACAGCCCTCCTCCCATTCATATCCTTCTGTTCACTGAAACTGAACCATGATGGGTTCCTGTTCTTGCTTTTTGGTCCAGGGAGGTAGCAGCCACACCGTTGCTCCAAGACAGCTGCTACCTCTTGAATTTACTTGGCAAGTGGCTGCCAACACAAGGTGCTGGGATGGATTTCAGAGCACCAGCCACCACTTTATTCAATGCACAGCAGGCAAAGCTGAAGCATGAGGAGTCTCTTTAAAATGAGCCTTGTCAAATAATCCCCATGTGTCTTTGGTTCTTGGAAGAGAGCTGATTTTAGGACTGTCTGCTTTTTCCCTTTTGGTCCCTTGCTCTGGGATGCTCCCCATGGAGCTGCTTGCAGTGAAAATTCCTAGAACTATCTAAACCACATGCCTCATGTTTGGTAGAATCTGGGGAGTCAACAATGACTCTTTTATTCCCCAGGCATTGATCATTGATCAATCCATTATTGATAAACCCTATCCTCCCTTACACACACACACACTCCCTCAGGAACAGTTATGATGTTCTCTTTCATAGACAGTCACACTCATTGAGCTTTTGCTTAAAGATAATTATTCAGATACCAGTATGAAGCTCCAAGGAGAAGAGATTTTGAAAAAGATTCCATCCTAAAGAATAGCCTGGGGCTTCCCTGGTGGCGCAGTGGTTGAGAGTCCGCCTGCCGATGCAGGGGACACGGGTTCGTGCCCCGGTCCGGGAATATCCCACATGCCGCGGAGCGGCTGGGCCCGTGAGCCATGGCCGCTGAGCCTGCCCGTCCGGAGCCTGTGCTCCGCAACGGGAGAGGCCACAACAGTGAGAGGCCCGCGTACCGCAAAAAAACAACAACAAAGAAAAAAAAAAAAAAGAATAGCCTGGAAGGTAAAATTGGGGTATTAAAATAATTAAAAGATATTTCCAAAAGATTTATTATCACTTCAGATCTCAATTATGTTTGTATGTGTGTGTGTATACAGATTTTTAAATAACATTTTACAATGGCAATACATATTCAGTACTGCAGAAATTAAGACACTCAAAATGAAGGAAAAAAATTCCTCACTATCTAGAAATAACGACTAGACATGTATGCGTGAATATGACACAAATGAGACCAGACTATTCACAATGTTTTGTCTATATAATTTTGTTTTAACTTCTTTTTCCAATTAAAATACATCATAACATTGTTCCCTATCACATGCAATAATCTTGTATAGTATTTGTAATTGCTGCAGAGTTTTTGATAATATATCATAAACCATTGAACTCACTTTTACTGTGAAATATTTAGTAACTTCCAAACTTTCACCATCATAATTTGTACCATGATATATATATATGTGTAAGTGTGTGTGTGTGTGCACGTGCACGTGTGTATTTATGTAAGTGATAATTTACACAGCACTAATTTCTGGAAGCAGAATTTCTAAGTAATAGAACTTGCCCATTTTTACAGCTTTTGTTACATTAACCAATCATTAATTTACAACCTTAACTGCAATATATAACAATACTCACTTCTCAGCACTCTTGGAAACACAGAATATTATGGTATATCATCTTTTTCAAGTTCATAAGGGAAAAGTATAAGTTAATTTTTTGCATCAATGTGCATTTTTTTATTACAAGTGAGGCTGTATATATATTTTTTATATTCTTGATGTATGTATTTATGTGTTTATGAAGTTCCATTTTTGCTTGTATCCCATTTCTCTATTTCTGGTTTTATCTTTTTAAAATTATATCTAAAACTTAATACATATTAAGAATTTATGTTTCCCTTTTGCATATATTGCAAATAATTTTTCCACCTTACCATTTGTCATTCAACATTTTCTTGTATACTTGACAACAGATCCTTTTTAGTTAGAAAATTAGATGGTGAAATATATTCACCTTTATCTTTATAGCTTCACCTTTGATGTTATACTTAGAAAACTCTTCAAAACCATACATTCTACAATCATGTCCCTATATTTTCAGATATATTAATGTGTTTTAAATTTGAGAAGTTAATAAGTGGCTGATGATCTAGTGCGTTAGAATCAGAGAAATGAATGGATTCAGTGCTCAGCCTTGTTATTTGTTAGTTGACATGTATTACAATATAATGTAGAATTATTCTGCTTTTCACCTTTAAAAAATGAGGATAATCACTATTCCACCAGAGCAGAGCAAACATTTTGGCAATATTTTATCATTATGCATCTCATCATGAAACATTTCTTAATAAGGTAAAGTGGCACTCAACCAACCCTAGTCGTTGTTCTTAACTCCACATTAAAAACAATATTCCACTATTTGTCTCCTACTTAATATACATGTAATTATATGGGGAAAACATTACTCACCAAAATTTATCTTAGGAGAGCCTAGCCATAGACTGAAGAAATGCCTTCCACCATAAACAAATATAAAACTGGATGAAGTATACGGGGCAACAGTTTTCACGCATTGGATGACAGACAGCGCAGAACTGTGGTCTGCACCCAGGGGAGAGGACGGACTTGTGTCCAAAGGCTGACTCTCCCACTGACAATCCGTGGGCAAGAGCTTTTAAATGGGAGTTTTCAGGGGGTGTATAGCCGGAGGGAGGGGGCTACATGCAGAAACAGCACAGTCAGCTCTGGCAGTCATCTTGAAATTGGTTATGCCATGGTCTGATCAGTGTCATCTTGATTGTTTCAAATATAGTTAATCTTCAGTTCCAGGGTCGGTTTGTTCCCATTTTCTTTGAGGCCAATTCTTGGAATTGTGACAGCCTATGTCATGGCTACAGTCTGGTCATCATGTAGTTAACTTCTTCTACCTGGTGAGGGTTTCAGTATCTACAAGACAGCTCACAGGATACAGCTCAGAATACTATCTATAGCCCTTGAGGAGGAACTGAAAGTCCTTGACTTTGCTTAATGACTAAACTTTATTATTTTGTCCTGTTTGACTGCTTTTCTTTGTTTCTGCCTTTTCTCACCTCTCTGATTAAACTTATTCTTTGACTAAAGTTTTTCTATAGACCAAAGGCAGGTGGAGGACATGGGGGAAAAGACCATAGGGTCCTGCTCTGTTTCAGTTGGACCTCTCATCAGACAGATCTAAGAAATAATGCATGTAAACACACACACTCATATCCAACTGTCCATTTGAATTCACATTAAAAATCACAGATTCAGTTCCAGATCTCTTAATGATATTAGAGACTTCTTTTTTTAAGTTTTAATTGCTTTCAGTTCCACCAGTTATTGGATAGATGGGTGGATCTACTTCAGATTTTGGCTTTGAGAAGGAAGCCCTGACTCTTTAATTTTGCCCAGTATCCCCTTATTTATATGCTCATTTGAAATATTAGTCCACTTAGCTAGCTATTCAGGTCTTTACAAGTATTAATAGAATCTTGAACTACACACTACATTAAGGTCAGTAAATTAGTGATGAAAGGGACAATCTTTTTCCATATTTAAGCCATCATCCTATTTGACACCCTAAGGTGTCTGATTTTTATTTCTAATATCTTTCTACTTCTTCTCTCAAGAAAACAGACGGTCTTTTACCTGGACACCTATTTACGGAAATCTTTGCTCCAAAGTAGGTAGAATTAGATGCTCATCACTTGTTATTTTTCCTTGTTGTCACTTTCTTCCCTTGTCACTGTCTTCATTTCCTCACCTCACATTCTCTCCTCATACAAATGCAATCTGTCTTCCGCTCACAAGCTTTAGCAACATTAGCCAGCATCCACCTAGTTGCTCTCAAGAGACTATTTCAATCTTCATCCTTTTTCACTTTGCTGCAGCATCGCTGTTCTTTATCACGCTCTCCTTCAAGACAGTTGCAAATGTAGATCTTGTGCAAAGCTGGTGTTATCTAAGGCAATCCTACCCTCCTTACTGAAATCCTCTTACCCCACACCTCAACTCCATAATATCAAAACAATTCTTTCTTTCAGATTTCCCATCTTTTCAAATTGAAACCAGCTGTGATATAAACTTGAGAAGCCCCCTGAATTGCTGAAGCTCCCTTATTGTTCACATCTACCCCGTTTCTAAGTCTTGCTAATTCTATTTCTGGTTTCACATTCATCTCCTCTTCTGCATCTGCATGGCTACCACCCTGAGGCAGACCTTCATCACCTCTAAACTGGACCACAGGCTTCTCAATGATCTCACTATCTTTCATTTCCCTCTAAACTCTATCCTTCACCCTGCCATTGTAGGAGTTCAGAACAGACCTCCCCCAAATATGCCACTTTTGCATGAGGATTACTTTGAGCTAAAGGCAATGGAGACCCTGCAGGATCAAGAGAAATTACTGTCCTCCGTTAACTACCTAGAAGAACTTAAATTGGGAATTTGTCCCAGCGAAGAGTTAACACTGGAGATATATTTTGTCTAAGTGGCCTCATCTATATGGCAGAGCAAACAGCTAATTTCTACACATCTGTTCTTTTTCTTATGGACCTGTGAATGAACTCCTTGTCCTTAGAAGTGCCAGGCTACGTCCCATTCCTTAGCTCAGGTGGGCATATAGACCTCGTTTTACCTTTCTGTCTTTGAACCTCTCATCTGTGTGGGGTTCTAAACTTCTCAGGTATGTAGGGTTCCCATTCATAGAAAATTAAATTTGATTTCCTACTGTCAGTCTGTCTCATGTCATTTTAATTATTTGACCAGCCAAAAAGAACCAAAGAAGAAAAGAGGGAAAGGAAAATTTCCCCTTCCAAACACCATCAGTGTGACTTTTATACCACATGCATCTAATCATTTCATTCTTCTGCTCAAAAACTTTCCTTGGCATCTTTGCCTATCAGTTCATACCTATACTATCCTGCAAGCTCTGCAATATCTTTCAGACTTGGCTATTTCCTGCCAACTCGTTGCAGTTGTCTTAGAATCTTCTGCTGTTCCCGATCTTCACTCTGTAAGTTAGTTTTCTCAATACTTTCATCTTTTTCCTGTATAACTCAATAGTTTACCCTTTGGGGCATTTTCCTCTCAGACACATTTGTGCCAATCACTTACCCACGATGAACCTACATTTACAGACATACACCATGTAATTTCCTTATCTGCATATGGTGATCTTTGTATATTATGAAAGGGATAAAAGTAAACAGATAATTAGAGAGGAGGTTCCTTCTGTGAATGAGAATAACCCTTTCAACAAACAAGGGAATTAAATAGGCAAGTGGTTCTCAGTGGCTTGATATGGGTGCCAAAAGAGATTGGGGAGGATATTAAAGACCAAGGGGAAATTCAGGTTGAATTTCAAAAAGTTGATAACATTTCTCTGTTGTGATGTTGTCACATGGAATTCAATTTAAGTTCTAAATAACCTTAAATGAAGTCATGAGAATCCTGAAAGACATTGATCTCAATCAGCACTGGCTCTGTCTTAGGCTTTGCAGCAAATTTCTTCAACATCTTTCCTTCATATCATGGTGAGATCTATGGTTTTGTACAATACTACCCATTATCAGCTAATAGAAACTTCTTACTTCATGGGCATAGTATCACTGAGCCAGTGGTCATTTATACATCCTTAGGCCACCTCTGCTGATTTAGCACATCTCTTGGTTCTGCAGTCTTCCCCTTGAATATATTTCCTTAGAGTAAGTCTGGTTAAAATAAAACTTAAGGCATCTATCATTTGCAGCAACATGGGTTATTGTTATACTAAGTGAAATAAGTCAGACAGAGAAAGATAAATACCATATAATATGACTTATATGTGGAATCTAAAAAAAAAAGGATACAAATGACCTTACGTACAAAGCAGAAACAGACTCACAGCCTTAGAGAACGAACTTATGGTTACCATGGGGGAAGGGTTGGGGGGGATAGATTGGGAGTTTGGGATTGACATGTACACACTGCTATATTTGAAATGGATAACCAACAAGGACCTACTGTATAGCACAGGGATCTCTGCTCAATATTCTGTAATAACCTAAATGGGAAAAGAATTTGAAAAAGAATAGGTACATGTATGTGTATAACTGAATCACTTTGCTATACACCTGAAACTAACATAACATTGTCAATCAATTATACTCTGAAATAAAATTTAAAAAATTTAAATAAAATAAAATTATACAGCACAAAGTATAACAAAAGAAAAAAAAAACTTAAGGCATCTATATCAAGACTAAAGCAAGCAGCTGAGATTACGACTGAAAAGGCGAGAGGGAGAAGGAAGGGTTCTATGCCACGTGGCCAGTCTTGATATGCTCTTAAAGTATGTATAAAAACATTTTAGGGGCTTCCCTGGTGGCGCAGTGGTTGAGAGTCCACCTGCCGATGCAGGGGACGCGGGTTCGTGCCGCGGTCCGGGAGGATCCCACATGCCGCGGAGCGGCTGGGCCCGTGAGCCATGGCCGCTGAGCCTGCGCGTCCGGAGCCTGTGCTCCGCAACGGGAGAGGCCACAACAGTGAAAGGCCCGCGTACCGCAAAACAAAAACAAAAACATTTTAGAATAGTGTCCGTGGCCTATAAACAGGCTTCATCATGACTCCAGCTGCCTGTTTTCCAAAGAGTTCCAGAGCGCATCCCTGAGAGACTTGTTTTACAAGTGAGGTGTTTGCACTGGCTGAAAGGAAGTACCCCCACACCTGAATCAACATCCCACAGTTGCCCAGGCTGTAAAAGGAAAGTAAGAAGTCTTGAGAACTGCAGTTGAGACAGAAGCTGTAACTTGGGGGTTTAAGACTCCCCCAAATTCTTCAGCACACACATCATTGGGCCTGATCCAAGGGAACAGCTGTGCTGTTAGGGTAAGTGCATGCTGCTGTGATGCTCTTCGTTGAAGAAGGCATAATATTAGGCCAGATGAAGCTCTCACCATAATTAGAAGACAGACGATAATGACCAAGGGCCATGGCCAGGAATGGAGAGTGGGAATTCAGCTACTCGGCATTTCTCTCAGTATAGTTCATAATGGATTAATTAAAATTGTATAAGGTTAAAAAGATGCCCAAGGTAAACAGAAAGCCACATGGAACTGTGCTGAACAGCATTCAGAGCACTGCAGCTCAGGGCTTGCTACACTCCAAACTGAAAAAGCTGGAATGAAGGCTGTAGGGGGCTCTCTCGGTTCTGCTCTGGCCTTTTACTCAGCCTCTGTCTTGAAGGGGTGCAGCTACTTGCTGCACCTACAGCTGCACCTACAGGCTGATCACTTTGGGCTCCTGCAGAAAGAGGTTGCAGAATGAATTTTTTCTCTTCAGGGCTCACTTCAAACACGGGCTTTTTCTCTGCCCCACTTCCTGTCATTTCATTTCCTGAGTTAGTCCTACCTCCTGAAATAGCTGAATTTTCCATATTGCCACCCCAAAAGGAAACTGAAGTTTTGCTGAGACTTTTGCACTTTACAGAAGAAAACACAGCCTTTGTCTGCAAGCATCTCATTTGGCCTCAGCCATAGCAAAACTTATGTGATAGAAAGAGTGTGGATTTGGAGTTAAAGAGCCCTGGATTCACATTTGAATGCCACCACTTACCAGTATATGTCACTGATGATTTACCATCTGTTAAAATGAGGCTAAGATCACCCGCTGTGCAGTGTGGTTATGAGTAATAAAGGAAACAACATGATCTAAAATATTCAACACAAAAACACTTAACTCTTGGCCTCATAGCTAACACAAACTCACTTTCCCTTCCTCCTCAGTTTTTGGTATAAGGCGTCAAAAGTGATGATTATGTGTCCATAACTGAAGTCAAAACATAATGTAAATACCTTCTCTTAGCATATCCCCAACTGTGTCTTTCATCACATTTGCCCTCCATGAGCTCAAGAGATAGATTTTAGCAGCTTCTCCTTACTGTTGCCACTGTATTAGGAGAACGAAGAGGGTAAGGGACACAGAGTGTCTGAAAAGCAAGGAGAGTGAATCGATGGGCAATCACTAATTATTAACTTCTCAGTGGATGGTGGATGAGCAACAGGCTTGCTTCTACCCTGTACAGATGTGAATGGCTGCCTCCAGAAGCTGTGGATGTTTGCCCCTCTGGCAGTGCTTAAGCAGAAGCCAAATGGGTTCTTGGAGAATGTTGTAAAAAAGGTGTGTCTTTAGGTGGAATGTGATCTAAAATGTGGACCTATAATGTTTCTTGCGACCTGGAAATTTGGTGCTTTTGTAAGTTGAGTTAAGCAATCAGTAGAAGCACATTGGAGGAAATGGAGAATCAGGAGACATTCTCTTTATTTCGGGTGTTCTGTATATGAGGCAGAGGGTGGAAGATACAGCACAAGTTGACTTTAAATGGCTATTACCAGGTGTCTAAGTTAAGTTCCTCTTTCTACAGTGGAAAGAAGCCAAGTCAGCAACAGCTCTAAGTTCAAGGCTTCCACCAAGTAGGGAAGGATCCCTTATGGCTTCCTATTGCCTTAGAAAAACGCAAGTCAGCAGTAAGGACTATGACCATAAATGTTAAGTGTAGTTCCCATGCATCAGAGGTTGTTCTTTACTTATGTTCTTGGTGGTGCTGCCTCTGTCTCTTTACTTAAGCAAAGGAGGTATTGCCTCATGTGGAAATTTGATGAAATATGAAAGAACAAAATTGGGAGCAAGAAATTTGTACCACGTGACTCTTCCATTTGGATTACTGTGATTTATCTTCAGAAGACCCTAGTTAAATTCAAATATGATAATTGGTAAGAAGAGAAATTAATATCTAGACATCTATTTTCTGATATAGACGTTTTTAAATAAGAGGACACATACTGATGCCAGAAGGATTGTATTGATATTTAATCCATTTAGAGCAGGCTAGAAGAATATAAATTCAAATGCACTGAGATTTAGGTGCATCTCCTTGGAAAAAGTGTAAGTCTAATCATACCACTGATATTTCTTTGGAGGATTTATATTAGACTGGCTTACTGTTATGACTAGTAGGTGCTATTTTATTGTTTACTTGTTTATTTGAGGCCTGGGCAGATGGACAAAACAAACAAAATGGAAGGTGAAGGATTTCACCAATTGCTGTTTGAAAAGAAGCTAGAAGGGCTGATACAACTCAGATGTGTATCCGGTATCAGTACTTGCTCACAGAAGCAATTTGATGAGGTACCAGGAAACTCTTCTATATCTTCTGCATATATATCTGTATTCAGTAATAAAATCTTGGATAAAAACTGAAATAAACATAGAAGAGTGTAAGTGTTGAGTCAGCATTCAGTTCTCCTAATTTTGTGTGTGCTAATTTAAAAAATTATCCTAAACCAATAGATAATATGAGTTGCAATGAGGAAATGGGAGTGGAATATATACAGAGAGACTAAATAATTTTAGAATCCAAGAACTTCCAGGATCTGGTATTCAGAGTACGATTTGCTAAATCAGGGTGGGGTTTTAAGAAACCAGAGGCACCATGAGTATTCTAGTCTAGAATATTCCGAGGGTGAAGGAGGAAAGATGAGACATCTAGGTACAGAAGGAGAGACAGAAAAAAGGTGACCGGAAGGCATAGAAAACACATTTAACTATTTCTAATTTTTCACCTTGACTATAGAAACTGCAGTGAAGATCTCCCCTTCTCGTGGCCTCTGGGTTTTAGGCAGTGGCCCTTTTAATTAGAGATTTTGGAAGGAGCAGGCTGTCCCACAGAGGCATCTGAAGATTCTGTGTCTAGGGAGTCATGCATGGCCCACTGCCCGCCCAGCTCCTACTCCGTACTCATAATGCACCATCTGAGGCTCGCAGACACAGTTGTTAACATGCAGAGATGCACAACAATTCTTTTTAAAGCTGCTCGACATGTTGTGTTTACACAGGTGGAAAGAGCAGTTAACTTAAATATGCAAGCTTCATAATCCTTAAATTTCCTCCCTCTCCCTCCTTCCCGATGTGCTCCAT
Organism: Monodon monoceros; assembly: GCF_005190385.1. Classification (NCBI taxonomy): domain Eukaryota; kingdom Metazoa; phylum Chordata; class Mammalia; order Artiodactyla; family Monodontidae; genus Monodon; species Monodon monoceros. Next base: position 8,565,010 of record NW_021703773.1, on the reverse strand, counting down.
GTGTTGTACAGTGACTGCTTTCCATAGAAAATACCTAGGCTGTCCTTTTCAGTGTTTTTATTCCATAATACCCCTAGGCACTAGTCCACCTTCTGGAAGAATAACCTAATAAAACCTCAGGAAGTTATTTAACTGGAGCAGAGGAAAAGAGTGAGATGGGGCCAAGGCTGAAATAGCAGGGAGTCGGGGATGACAAAAAGCTACAGCGAAAGACAAATAAACTGGCTCATTTAGAAGATGGAATGGGGCAGGAAAACCTCTAGGCTGTAAGGGGAGCAAAGATGATGCAAGAAAGTGAAGAGGAACACTTTTATCAACACTTGGTACAGAAGGTTTCCCAAATGGCATTGTACCTCTGATTCAAGGCATCTGTTCTTTTTTCTTAAAGAACCCCACCATAATTTATTATGTGTGATTTTCCTTATACCAGGAAAAGAGACATTAGTAATCACTCTCAGATGTATGCTAGAGGGTATTTTTTAAAAGAAAGGCATAAACCCAGTCTAATGAAACCAGAATCTCAGTAATTGCAACCATTGTGTTCCGTGCACGTGCTGCTTCCTGGATTACTCCACCCAGTTTGTGATACAGCAATGGATAATGTTTATTTAAGCATCACTCATGTGACAGAAATTTATGAGCACCTACTGTGAGTATAAGACATGATTCCTGCCTTTAAGAAGCTCACAATCTGTTGTGAGAAGTAAAAATGTGATTATAATAAGATGGCAATTGTTACACTGACTATAAGCACAAAGGGTTATGGACAGACAGGAGGGACCATATCCATTAGTTCTGCCTGAAGGCCCGGAGAAGTTTACAAAATCCATACCAGAAGACATGACTCATGAGCTGGGTTTCAAAGGACACAAATGATTTTTCTAGGTAGAAAAAAGTCATCCCAGAGAACAGAAATAGCATGAACAGTGACATGGGTGTTTTAGAAGAAATGAGTAGATTGGTGTGACTAAGCATAGGATATGATATAAAAAGCAGTAGGGGGCTTCCCTGGTGGCGCAGTGGTTGAGAGTCCGCCTGCCGATGCAGGGGACACGGGTTCGTGCCCCGGTCTGGGAGGATCCCACATGCCGCGGAGCGGCTGGGCCCGTGAGCCGTGGCTGCTGAGCCTGCGCGTCCGGAGCCTGTGCTCCGCAACGGGAGAGGCCACAGCAGTGACAGGCCCGCGTACTGCAAAAGAAAACAAAAACAAAACAACAAAAATAAGCAGTAGGAGTTGTCGGAAATTGTGCTTGAATGGTAGAGACAAGATTGTAAATAAACCCAAAACCCACACTAGATGTGGATAGATGTGAACTCTATCCTTTAGAGTTAAACAGGCTGTCAACGAAGGGGTAGAAGCAGGAGAATCACCATCAGAACTGTGTGTTAGAAACTTCACTGGCAGCTGGTCGAAGGTAGTGAGGGATAGTTGTTGAAAGCAGAAAGAACAGTTTAGGCAGTTGTGATGTCTCAGAAAAGAGACTGAACACTGAAACAGGGAAGATGGCAGGAATAAGGTTTGAAAATATGTCTAATTCAATTTACAAGTTTCTAGTCCTGTTGGAATGCTCATATATTTCAAGGTGAAGAAAAATATGGCAAAGAAGTGTCTTATAAAAGAGAAGAGAAACATACGTTTGCTTCAGGTAAAAAAAGAAATCTCATCCCGTGAAAAAGATGGTCCTCTTCCTTGAGAATATGCAGCTTTAAGGCCCTGGGGTCTTGACTCAGAATACATGGATTTAAATCCATTTCCACCATTTAATAACTAAGCACTTTGGGCAAGTTACTTAATATTTCTATGCTTTAATCTGTAAAGTGAGAATCACCATAATACCTCTCATAAGAAGTGAGACTGTTGTGAGGATTAAATGAGATAATGCATGTAAAATGCTGAAAAGAGTGTCTGGCACATCTTAAAGCAAAAAGAATCAGCCATTAGAAGCAGCAGTAGACATTATCAACCTCAAAAGACACACTGATAGCCAGTTCATCCTCTTTACCCTAAAACATTCAGTTTATCTGCTTTGCTCGGTTTTTTTTTTTGTTTTTTTTTTAATGCACATGGAATCCCAAGACGGTCAATTAAACATAGAAGGAGGCCATTTTAAAAAGAAAGTCATTTTTTGTTGTTATATTTGAAAAGTTTATTCAATCAATGAAAGAAACAGAGATCAATGCCTTGATAAAGTTGAGCAGTGGGCATCATCTTGATTTCCAGACCTCAACACTCCCATGACACCCAGGCAAAAACATATCACATCAGCAAAAAAGCAATGCCTATTATAGCCAGCAGCATGGTCTCTAATTATAGAGAAGCAAGGAGGGAGACAAAGATAAAGAAGGGAAGGTAGAAGGATAAAGTCTTTGTCAAAATACTCTTATCAGCAAGAAGACCTTGGGAGAAACTAAAAAGAAATTAACATGAGAGCAGAATCTTGATATACAGCTACAGCCTCAAAAATAGGATGCAATCAAGTGCTTCTAACAAGGTTCCAGTAGTCTGATGGTAAGTGTAGAAAGACCAGCTTAATGAAATGTCATGGGGACACTGCTTATAACAATCACATGCCCTGGCTGCCAAATGGAGCTGTACCTGCTGGAGAAACAGTTACAGAGGAAAAGAACAAAAGCCTGCCAGCTCTTAGGAAGTAGAACAGAATGAGGCTCAGGGCCCTAGGGGAAGGTGGAAAATTAACACAGCCGCTGTGTCTTGTTATGTTTTCCTTACCACTGTGCTTTTCTTTTCTAGATTTCAAATTGTGCACTGCCCACTAGGTGGGAGCTCTTTTAGAAAAGTAGCATTGGACCTGGTCTAGACATTGCACATTTGGAGATCAGGTTGGGAAAAAGACTGTATAGTGCCAGGGATGGTGCACCTTGCAAGGTTTTATAACTATTCTTATCATTTGCTTTATTATTTCCCTTGAATTCACAAATTTTATTCCTCTGTGGCCAGTTAACTTACCTTAGGCTCTGCACATTCAGATCTCTCCTCAAAGGAAAAGCATGTTTGGGACACTTTCTCTAAACACGTTATCTAAAGTTATTCTCAAGCAAATCTCCCAGGGACTCTCTCCCATTACCCTGCTTCATTTTCTTCATAGCATTTATCAGTTTATAAAATGTTATTTATTTGTTTGTTGATGGTTCACTGCTATATTATTTGTCCTGCCCTCTATGATACAAATTCCATGAGAACAAAAAAACATGTGTCTCTGTTCTGTGTGCCACTGTATTCTCCGTCACCAGGGCAATACCTAGAATGGATTCAATGCTTGAGATATGTGTAGAATGAATTTCTTGACCTATAAATATAAATTATATTTAATGCTGCCCAGCACACCTACTTTATGTCCTACTCTCAGAGATTATTTATTGCATACCTTCTCCACTCTCATCAAAATTTCTACCTGCCTTCATGTTTTGTTTTCTTAAACTTAACTTTCTCTCCTTTTATGATGACCTTTTTTAAATCTAAACTTTCTACCTCTATCAGTTCAAAGTCTTTCTACAATCCCTTCATTCTCTTGCTCTACCTAGCAGAATTTGTTATAGAGACTATTCTCACCCCATTGAATTTTCTTTGCGCTTTCGTCAAAAATCAACCGGCTGTTTATATGCGAGCTGTTTACATCTATTTTTAGACTCTCTATTTTGATCTCTACATCTATACGTCTGTCCCATAGCCTAACACCCCAACATCTTGGCAATGCAGCTTTTTGGTTAATTCTTTATTTTTTTAATTTTTATTTTATATTGGAGCATAGTTGATTAACAATGTTGTGTTAGCTTCAGGTGTACAGCAAAGTGATTCAGTTATACATATACATGGATCTATTCGTCTTCAAATCTTTTCACATTAAGTTGTTACATAATATTGAGCAGAGTTCCCTGTGCTATATAGTAGGTCCTTGTTGGATATCTATTTTAAATATAGCAGTGTGTACATGTCAATCCCAAACTCCCAGTCTATTCCTCTTCCCCACCCTTTCCCTCTGGTAATCATAAGTTCATTCCCTAAGTCTGTGAGTCTGTTTCTGTTTTGTAAATAAGTTCATTTGCATCAATTTTTTTTGATTCTATGTATAAGCAATATAGTACGATATTTGTCTTTCTCTGTCTGACTTACTTCACTTAGTATGATAATCTCCAGGTCCATCCATGTTGCTGCAAATGGCATTATTTCATTCTTTTTAATAGCTGAGTAATATTCCATTGTATATATGTACCACATCTTCTATTCTTTAAATCAAGAAATTTAAGTCTGCTACATTCTTCTTTTCAAAATTTTATTGGTATTCTACATCTTTTGCACTTCAATATAAACATTAATATTGTTAACTGAAATTTCAGAAGCAGAGACTGATTGAAATAAAGGGGTGTTTATTTGGAGTCTGTTAGGACTGCAGCCCAGGAGACACAGATTCAAGAAGCACTTGAATTGTATTCCTCCAGGCTACAAAATGGAAGAAGCATATAAAGGCCAAAACTTCAAGGTTATACATAAATTGTTTGTCAAGAAGTAGGACTGGAGATGGAAAGAAGTAAGGATGCTCTGAAGTGAGTCTCTTGTAAGCAGCATATAAATGGGTCTTGTTTTTTTAAATCCAATCAGCCACCTTATATCTTTTGATTGGAGCATTTAGACCATTGACATTTAAAGTAATTCTTGATAGGTGTGTACTTATTGCCATTTTATTACTTGGTTTATGGTTGTTTTTGTAGTTTTTCTCTGTTCATTTCTTCTTTTTTTATCTCCTCTTGTGGTTTGTTAATTTTCTTTAGCGGTATGCTTGTGTTCCGTTTTCTCTAGTTTTTGTGTATCTATTGTAGGTTTTTGATTTGTCATTACCATGAGGGTTATATATGTTGACCTATAACTATACCTACTTCTTTAAACTGGTAGTTGTTTAAGTTCAAACACATATGTTCTAAAATAGCTATATTTTTTACCCCTCTCCCCCACATTTTGTGTTTTTGACGTTATGTTTTACATCGTCATGTTTATCCCTTCAATGTTTATTTTAGTTATAGTTGCTTTCACAATTTTTTGTCCTTTAATCTTTGTACTTTTTTAATTTTTTTTTTTTTTGCCTCTTTGAGCATTACAAACATACTGCTAATTTCATTATATTCCTCATTTCTGAGTCTGTGTCTATAGATGGCTTTTTCTCTTGATTATCGCATGCCTTTTTTACAGACTGGATTTTGCGATTTTGAATGTTTTTTTTTTCAGTCAGGTAGTTAAAGACTTGAAGATTTCTTTGATTTTTCTGAGGTTTGATTTTAAATTTTTTAGGGAAGTTCTCTAGCACCTTTATTGAAGGACTAATTTAATCCCATTTTTACATCTTGGCCTTCTGGATCATATACTGATTGCTTATTCAAGAAGATATTTCCATTTTATCTGGAGGAAAGTTAAATATTTCCCAGCTCTGTGTGAGCTCTGGAAATTTTTCTTCTTATTGCTCTTTGGTTATTATTCTTTCTTCAGTAGTTTTTTAATTTTTTTTCCTTGCCCAGAATAGTGATGCTTTACTTGTGAGCAGATTAGCAGTCAAGCAGAACTTTATGCAGACTTATGGACCTCTTACTCAGCTTTGTTCTCTCCTCTCTGGAAGTCTTTTCTGTGAATTCTAGCTAACCTGACTTTCCTAAACGCTGATCTCTCTCTACTCATCTCAGTGAGCTCACTGGGCAATGTGTGATTTACTATCACACCTCTGCAGCCTGGAAATCACCTCTAGGCGGTAACCCAGGGCCATCAAGAGATCACCTCATTTTATTTCTTTTTTTTCTTTTTCAGGAATTATCAAATTATATTGACATTTTCTAATGTCTGAAAGAGTTATTTTGTATATATAATCTGATTCTCCATCTGTTTATGAAGGGAGAGAAAGTTCTATTGTAGTTCATACTTCATGAATGAAAGTAGAAGCCCACTCGTTTTTTGAAACACTTTTCTTCCAACTTGGCCTTAGTGACACTGTACCTTTTTATTTTACCAATTACCATGTTGGTTGCCCTTTCTCCATCTCCTTGTGGTATCTACCTCTCATTCCAAACTTCCAAATCTTGGATTAGACCCCTTAATTTTTCACACCTCTGTGCTCATTCTCTGGTTTGTCTCACACAGTCCCATAGTTTAAACACAAATTTCCATTTGGGTGTCTAATAAGAATTTCTATCTTAACCTGTCAAAAACTGAACCCATGATTTGTCATCAAAACCAGCTCTAGCTCAATGAGTCCCATCACAGTAAATGACACCATCATTCTCTAGCTGGAATCAACTCTTTCTTTTACACACCACAGCTAAGTCATCAGGAAGTCTTGTGTATTCTACTTGTCAAATACATCCTAGATCTGGCTATTTCTCACCACCTTTACTGTTACAACCCTAGTCTCAGTCACATCATTATCCACTTAGAATTCTGAAATAGTCTTTTAACTTGTCTCCCTGCTTTGACATTCCTCCCAACTTTATTCTTATATAGAATTCAGAATTATCCCTTTATCACATGAGTGATGATGCCACTCAGTTGTTTAAATCTTAAATGGTTTCTATTCATACTTTGAAGAAAATAAAAAGTCCTGCAAAGCCCTAAAATAGCTGGTCCCTTGTATTATTTTTAAGATTATCTCTAACCACTTTCCCCCTTACTCATGTCACCTTAGTCACCCTATCTCTTTGCTATTTCTTATGTAGTCTTGCATCCTCTGGCCTTAGAACAACTGTTATTTCTGTTCCCTCTGCATGGAACATTATTTTCACAGTTCTTATAATGGCTCTTATTGTATTGAAGTTTCTGCTTAAGTGTCACTTCTTCACAGAGGCATTCCAAACCCCCCTTACCTACAATAAGAACTTCTGCCACTCTCGATTTACTTATTCTTCATTTTTCATATTTTATATAACTGTTTTTATTTTACTGCCTGATATTATATTATCTATTTGCTTTTGTCCCTTAGTAGAATGTAAGTTCCAAGAGGGCAGAAATTTTTTGTGTGTTTTTCTTAACAGTTGTAATCCTATTGCCAAGTATATATAGAGTATTCAGTAAGTGTATCTTGAAGGAAGAAATGAATGTGACTGCAGTTTTGTGTATGTGTCACCAGGTAGATTGTGACACCTGTTAGGATAGACCATTTTGAGTACACCAGGTTTGGATAACTCATATCTCCTAGCCAATGATGCCTTTTCCACTGAAACAGAAACATTCAAATGGGACTTTTTGTTTGGATTAAATCCCATTCTTTATTTTAAGCATTAAAGAAATAAAATATCTGTCCATATCTTTCTTTAATTTTTTTCAGCTCTTTTCTCTTTTATCCCCAGGTGGATTCACTGATATTCTTCATCTGTAAGATTTATCTGTTCTTGCTTTTCACTCAACTAGCTTGTCACCCTTTATTACAATCTCCATCCCTGCAACTTAGTTGTGCGATAACTTGGAATGAGGTAATTAACCTAGTCCTGAAGTTAAGCTGACCTGTAACAAGTGTCAAATTCTAGCGTTGTGTCCTTTGCTGCCTTTCAGACATTGAAGGTGACAGGCAAACAGCCTGTGAAGCCATGGAGCCCATACTTCTTCTTTGCCCCTACGTCCAGTCAATTTCGCTGCCTAGAAACTTGGTTCCCTTCCTCTGGGACTGGGTCCCAACTTGCTATCAGAGAAAGATCATGCCTCTTACCCTTCCCACGGTCCATGCTTGATAGGATTTTTCCTGTATGGACATATTCACTGAATGAACAGTGCCTTCTGATACCAAGAATTGCCTAATCTTTAGAATTCCTGGAGACTTGCTGTTGCGGTATTTGTGTCTAAATTTAAAACAAGAACCTTATGTGTGCTTAAATTGTTAGCCTGTACTGTATGGGTGTTATTTTCCTTATCCTTCAACCTTCTCAACCCAAGGTGATTCTTCCATAGTCCATTAACCTCTACTGCCAAGATTCCAATGTTTTACTCGTTTTTTTTCATTGCTGGAGTTCACCTTAGTGGCACAGATCTCAATTGTTTTCGATAGTGCTTAATTCAGTGCTAAGTACTTTTTGTTTCTGTTGTTTTGGTGGTTGAGTTTTTTGGGAGTTTTTTGCTTTGTTTTTACCATTTAAATTATAGTTGAAATAGATAGGGACAACTCTGCTTGCCACTTCTTAACTGCTTCGACAACTAAAGTCAATTCTGGTTGCTTTTAGAAGCATGGCTGTTGCCTGATGCCCTCTACTTATGTTTTACTTCATTCTTTCAAATCTCATTCAAAAAAGAATCATTAATTGCATTTTAGTATTAGGTCTAATTATCAATTCAATAGCTATGAAGTTAAAACTTTTTGCTGGCTTTCTGCTTATAAGTTGAGTTTTCAAAATGTTCCTTCAAAAGAGAATATTCTTTGAGGTTAGAAACAGCACGTGAGATAGAATTTTCTTTTTCCATATCTCTTCATCTCATCCCAGTCCACATATATTTATCTACAATCTCACAACTTAATTCTCCAAAGAGAATTTGTTGGTTGGATGACAGCTTTCAGGCATCCAACATTCTCCTTTGAATCTAACAAAGAGGATAACAATTGGTATATACTGGATAATAAATGTTGCCCTCTAAGCTCTTCAGTATCTGGCTTATATACTATTCCTTATGTTGACATAAAATAACAGAATTATTTTGGGGAGGAAATTATCAAATTGCTGTCTTTTGACTATTGAACATGAAAAATACATTAAAAATAATAACATAATTTTAAAAACTTAAAAAGTAGATTCCTCACATTTTCATGGTTAGACAGCCCTCCGAATTACGAAGTTGGTGAATTTTTTCTTTGGAGCCTCTCTTCTTGGGTCATCATGCTGCTGCCTACCTGCTAATGCCGCATGCCACTCCTGCTGACGATCCAGCCACCTTGGCCTCTTCTTATCATCTCAGCAACCAGCTTTCACATATTTTTTTCTTAAACTGATCTTCTTCCCAATGAACCTAGATATTCCCTACTGAAGTTTTACAGACATGTCAGCTATAAGTTCTACTGATAATATTTACAGTTAAATAAGGACATTTCCATAGGCATTCTACATTAGACACAAGATCATATCCTGATCTTCTCATATCAGATCATATCTGCTGATTTTTTTCTGTATGAGCTGGGACTGGTCAATTAATTGACCTGGTCTCGGTTTTTACATTCACAAACACAAGGTTGAAAGCTCCTTCATGATATTTTTGTGAGCATGAGATAAATTTATGAATATAAAATGATTAACACATATCTGGAAGAGTGTAGATGCTCATTATCTGTGAGTTTCTTTGTTCTCTGCAAGTATTGTGAAGATTTCACCAACCTTCAAATTTAATCATGGCTCACTCACATTATTTACCTTCATGAACCATCTTGTCCATAGTCAATTACAGGAAGGATTTATATGTGTGTCCTGCTTTTTTGTGTCAACATTAGCTATTTATTAAACTGCCAGGTTTCCCCCTTATTTGAAATATTAGGTGGAAGAGGCACATATTAAATGTAAAGAATAAGACACTTGCTTTTTCTTTAAAGGCTTAGGGAAACCAAAATACTTTTGATTGTCAGCTTAGAAAACCCTGAATGACAGAGGCTACAAATGGGTTAAGAACTTTGAGATCATAGTTGCATGACCCAAGTTTCCTGATACCTGGAAGGTATAAGTGCCTATGTCTTCAGGACACGTGCTCTTCTTGGACCACCTAAATTGGCTCATAATGAAGGTCTCTGCCCTTGTTCCAAGTGTATTTTTTTCCTAGTCTTATCTTTCGACTGAACTCTCCCAGTGCTGTATAAGCCCATATATTTGCACACCCTCCGATAACTATACTCACTGCTGACAAATATGCTAGGAAATTCCATACAGCAGGTAAAAAATGTCACATTCAGTAAACGGTAATTTTACCCATAAACTGTATTATCTTTTAATCTTATCCTCAAATCAAATTATTTAAGTATAGCTCCCTAAGGCCAGGAAACTAATGGTGAATATATTTTACTCAAAGCTTATGTCAACCAACCAAAACATGATAATCATAATAAAATGACTTAAAAACTTTCTTATTAAATATGCAGGACAGGAATAAAGATGTAGACGTAGAGAATGGACTTGAGGACACGGGGGGGGGAAGGGTAAGTTGGGACAAAGTGAGAGAGTAGCACTGACATATATACACTACCAAATGTAAAATAGATAGCTAGTGGGAAGCAGCTGCATTGCACAGGGAGATCAGCTCGGTGCTTTGTGTCCATCTAGAGGAGTGGGATAAGGTGGGTGAGAGGGAGACACAAGAGGGAGGGGATATGGGGATATATGTATACATATAGCTGATTCACTTTGTTATAAAGCAGAAACTAACACAACATTGTGAAGCAATTATACTCCAATAAAGATGTTAAAAAAAATGCAGTATGTAAATTCTTATCTATTGAACAAGAAAGTAGGCCACTCCACTTTCTGGGTTAAGATGAAAAGATAATGAAAATAAAAGAGAAAGAGAGATAAAATTTGAATAAGAAAATCTAAAAGCCCTGGTATGGTAAATGCAATTTCAAACTAGAAGTTATTTCTATAATAAGATTCATGTAAATATAAACAGAGCTGGTTGTGCAAATCACGAAATGTAGAGAGCACTGACTGAAAGAATTTTAAAGCATGATGTGCACAGATCAATGTATATATTTTCAATATGGGAATTTGCTTTTTCTTAAGAAAAAAAATGAAGCAGACAGCTCATACCTCTTTTAACAAATTAGGTTTAGAAAACTATGACCCATACCACTATTATCCTCATGCAATACTAGGGGAGATTATTTTCTTATACCAGGTATTATAATACACTGCTGGGCAGTGAATGTCAGAGAACTCACTGGGCATATTCTTTTAGATCCCATCCTTCGGAAAAGAGAAGGATACCTTCTGTGGAATTCCAGAAGAAAGAAAATGACAAATAGATGGAAATTACAGTGATGAAGTTATGAGCTCAAGAAAAGGAAGAATTTTCTTGCAATTAATCCCACTGTCAATGTTGTAGAACTTAAAATAGAATCTAATAGATTCTCTTGTAAGCAAATCTAATAGACTCTGGAAACCAGGTATCAAGTAGTAGCTGATGTGCTTTCTGGGTGGTCAGAAATTGGAATAAATCATTTCTGGGCTTTTTCCTATGCCAAACTTATATAATGCTAAGTGTAGCATTGATTTCTCAGGCTTATATTTGAACAAATTAGAAATAAATTTGGGGGAAGAGAACTAATTTGGACTTGTGTCTTCTGTAGACCCCACATTATCTGAAAGCTGATTCCATGCAGTCATATTCTCAGCCCATGTTGAACACAGGATTCTAAATGGCAATGGTGCTTTATAGTGATTTGATGTAAGATCATTTAAAAAGGAAGAAGCAATAGAAGGAGAGGTGGGTAAAGAGAGGAGATAAAGCATGATATAGACACTCAATTTCTTCTTTGGAATCCGTAATTACATGATCAATACTTAGATATTAATTAGTGTTAGGAATAAATTATTGGGTTGAGAGATTAACCATGAAAATATAAGAAAAAGAACAGATTCGCATAGGGGACAAAGTTTTAAAATGTAATATGTATGGACTAAAACAAAACTAAATCGTATCCTTTTTTTTGCAAAATTTAGATTACAAAACACTGTAAGATTTGTACATACTTGGAACAAAATCAGCTAGCACTAGGTTTACCATTAAGGAGGGACAGTTCTGTTACAGAGACACAACCACTATCTATGTCATAACACCGTAGTAACACAAAGTGGTGGGTTTATGGAGCTGAACTTGGTATAGGAGTAAGGGAGCAGTATGGGATTAACCAAAGATTGCTAGAGAAGACCCAATGTGAGGTACTGGGTAGAAAACCAAGGAGAAGTTAGAAGAAGGAACCAAAAAAGGAAGAGAGGCATGGGTGTATGTCTTATAAAAACCCAAACTACAAGAATTGAGAATATTGGAGTGCTGTAGTCCTTATATATTTTTTAAATTATTTGTTTGTTTGTTTCTTTCTTTTTGGCTGTGTTGGGTCTTCGTTGCTGCACACGGGCTTTCTCTAGTTGTGGCTAGCGGAAGCTACTCTTCATTGCTGTGCACGGGCTTCTCATTGCAGTGGCTTCTCTTGTTGTGGAGCATGGGCTCTAGGCATGCAGGCTTCAGTAGTTGTGGCACGCGGGCTCAGTAGTTGAGGCTCACGGGCTCTAGAGCGCAGGCTCAATAGTTGTGGCACATGGGCTTAGTTGCTCCATGGCATGTGAGATCTTCCCGGACCAGGGCTCAAACCCGTGTCCCCTGCATTGGCAGGTGGATTCTTAAACACTGCACCACCAGGGAAGTCCTGTAGTCCTTACACTCGTCCCACTGACTTGGGAGCAGTCCATATACATCAAGAAATGTTGACAATGCACAGAGATTTGCCTCCTCTACTTCCCTAGTATTCCTTATCAATATAAGCACCAATTTTAGACTGAGAAAGAACTTTCAGGCATCCCTAAGTCAGCACCTGTGAGTTCAATTTAGACTGTATTATTCAATACAGCCTGCTGCCACGGTTGAACCATTCACTCTGCTGACAAAAAGTGATACCACCTACTTGGCTAAAACAGAAGAGCTGTGAACCATTCACTGCATATCTCTTGTGTCTGTGATACGCCTGGCATCATACAAAACTTCCTTAAGTAATCCCAACTGGTTTCCCTCCTTCCAGTTCTCCTCTACATAGCACATGGGTTTTGACAGTCACCTGTCAAAATCTGGTCTTATTCTTTATTAGCTATAGAGAGCATAGCAGGCTGCCTGTCATTACTACACAAAACATTTACAAAACTAATATGGGCTGTGTGGGGTCAATGTACTAGCAAGAAAATTTCATTTACTGTAGAACCAATTTGGTTTTTTTTGTTCAGGACAGAAGCCCATTTGTGTGTTATAACTTGAGGGATAATGCTGCTTTAACGATTTTTTAAGAGATACTCTTAAATTATCCAGTATCACTAAAGCAAATATGAACAATAATAACATCTGAAGATGATATTAAATATCCGGAGGGTTTAGCTGCTATAGGATTCTTATCAGATACAATCCTTAAGACGCAGGCATTTTCTCTGATCCCCATTCACAAGCTTCTTGTCTTGACTCTAACACTAAAATATGAAGCACAGGAGGAAGAAATTTTAGGCCAAAACATCTGGGAAGATTATCAATACCCAAATAACCAGATGATGATCTTTCAGAAAGAATCAAGTAGAGGATTTAACAGGAAATAAATAGCCTGAGAAGGGAAATTGAATTTCATCATACTACTTATAAAATCTTGGCAAGTCCTGTAACCTCCTACCTTGAACCTTTTAATTTTTAAATTGATGAAATTGTGCTAAATGTCCTTAAAATTACCTATCTACCTTTAACTGTTTTTGCCCATTTGGACACCCCCATACCTATTACAAAATTACAGAAAAGGGGTGATATGAGACTGAATTTAAGTTGACATTATAATAATTTTAAGTCAAGTTGTGACATTGTTTCCCCCAAAGCAAAATATAAGTTATGGTGGATCAATACGCATATGGTGTCCTGTATAAGAAAGGAGAATGTTCTCTATTTGTTACCTGTTTGCCCTTATCATTTCTTGGGCACATACTTTACAAGGTATATCAGAGCATTAGAATATATCCCTGAAGGGTGAGGGGACTTAATTTTATATATATATATATACACATATACATATATATATATATATAAAGAATAATTAGAAACTGGAAAATTTTGCCTGGAGAAAAGAAGACTTAATTATAGATGATTTGAAATATTCTAGAAGTTGTCATATGAAAGATGCATTAAAAGTATTTCATGTGACTGCAAGAGCAAAAATTAATGACAATAATTGGAAAGTAGAAGGAATCAGATCTTGGCTTAAACCATGGTCAATCAGTAGAGCCTTCAGCACAATAAGACTGTAGAAGAGCCTGAGATCACTGGATCTCATTCAAACAAGACTGAATGTTTTTCTAGCAGAACGCTACATACAGAATTAATGCAACAGAAGGGGAGAGGATTCAGTAAACTTTGGGGGATATCACAGTACTTCGATTCCACTTATTTATTGCCATTTTAATGTATTTCCCAGGGAAGTTTTGAGAAAAGAGAACATTTGAATAATTGTGGACAGAAGTTTTTCTCCCAGCCAGCTGCTTTGGGGAAGGGAAGATTTTTAGTTCTGTATTGAAAGTGCTTTTTTATTTTCTTTGCAAGATTTGTCTGTTTTCAGTGACACAGTGGCATGTATACTCTCTTTCAGTTCTCGTTATCTTCTAAAACATCTCTACATTGTGTTTATCTGACTATACTATGTCCTACTTGAGTGCTGCAATCATCTCTATGTCTTTCTACAGAAAAATCTAGTAAATTAGGTTCACAATAGGTTCTTGGTAATTGATCATTTAATTATAGATCTAAAGGATTTTTGGATAAAATTATGAGAGTCTCAGATTCTCACTAGAATGACCTGTATATAAAAATGGGAGATTCTAGAAGAGCTGAAAACTAATCAATGATGACATCCATTTGACAAAACTTTGTACAGTTTTTGCTAAAAGTAGCAATGATGGGAACAGACTGAACTATGATAACATAGGTCAATGTACATTTTCCCTCTTGAGAAACAGCAGCATATTCAGGAATTATATTAAGAAAGTATTGACACCATGTAGACTCAGATTCACCAAGCAAAATTATACTCAGTTGAATGTTATTAAAATTAGTTCACTTAATTGGTAAAAAGTTAAGTAGACACAATTCTTCTATAATTGCAAGCATGATCTAATTAGAGAGGGATTGACTGGGTCTAATGTCAAGTTCATTGGCACTATTAGATTTCATTTCACCAGCAGCATCTGAAAAGTATGACATTGGAAGAAAACATTGGTAATGAAGACGTGTCCACCTTCCTAATACCTTCTCCAGCCTTTCTTTTCTCTTAAACTGGGCTAAACCTATGGTCCACCAGGACTCTGAGGAGGAGATAAGCAATGCATCAGGAAAATCCATTCCCAACTTTGTGACGGAACTAATCACTGTAAATAAGGGTTCCTCCTGGAACCACTGATGGGAATTTGAGATTTTGCCTGAAGAGGGCTCTGAACTATATATGAATAACTCCAAATCAATGACTTCCAGGTCTACTGAAACAGACACCATTCAAAAAATTTGGGGGGGGGGGGCTTCCCTGGTGGCTCAGTGGTTGGGAGTCCGCCTGCCGATGCAGGGGACACAGGTTCGTGCCCCGGCCCAGGAAGATCCCACATGCCGCGGAGCGACTGGGCCCGTGAGCCATGGCCGCTGAGCCTGCGCGTCCGGAGCCTGTGCTCCGCAACGGGAGAGGCCACAACAGTGAGAGGCCTGCGTACCGCAAAAAAAAAAAAAAAAAAAAAAAAAAAAAAAAATATATATATATATATATATTTTTTTTTTCCTTCTAGAATTGGATGTTCCTACTCAGGGAATTACCTCTCATTATTCCAACACTTAAATAGTATTTAATTTGATGTAATATCATCCTCATCCTTCTCAGCTTACGTACAATCTGCTTTATCTTTGCTGTTTGTTTGCTTGTCAGAAGCATAAAATTTCCATGGATATGGTCTCTCAGACAAAGGTAACATCTCTACAATTTCTTTCTTGAGCCTAAATAAGGAATAAAATTTTGGACAGCTGACCTATTGCAGTAGACTACTCTGGGCATCAACAATTTGAAACTGGAATCTTGGTAGTGCCCAGTAGTGCAGGAATGGAATATTTAAGAGTAGCAAATATCATTCTGTGTATCAATACCTGAAAGGCCTGATTATGGAAAGACCATCTTGCCATATGATGAATATTTGCTTCAGCCTTCTTTGCTTATTAAGACTCTTGTGCATATGTGGACTGCTGGCAATCACTAAGGGTTTTTGCAAGGCTCATGGACATATTCCAAGGCCAACACATTTGAATTCAAAATCAAGCTGCAGCAACGTACACCCCAAAGTACCCACTGTCTGGCTCTACTGTCTGGCTCTACTCCTTTGTTGACATCCTCCCCTTTGCTGAAATAAGTTTGGCCAAACTCGGTTGTACTCCACACTATCCAGCATCTGGAAAAGTCACGTGCAAATTAACATCTGGTCAAGGTCCCCAGAGTCTGTGCCATTACTGAGGAAAGCCCTTTTTGGTGAGGACCTCAAACTATAGCTCAGAAACTACATATTGTCACTTCTCCTGAAGCTGAAAGACTCTACCTTTTTTTTTTTTTTTTT